>NC_092862.1:90445892-90488417 GCF_032062135.1 Pyxicephalus adspersus
ATGTCTTGTGCCTGGTGTGGCAATAATGGACGCCCACCACCAACAGCAGCGCTTCTTGTTCTTGGGTCTGCAGCTAAAAACAAACTCATACTGGTGTGCTCGCCACCCCTGCCAAAGCTGCCCTTTCCTCTTCGGCCAGACATTGTAAAAATGTTTTTATTTATGTGGCTTGACACCCTGCAAAATACTTTGTAGCTAATATGATATATGTATATGTCAATTTGTACTGTAAGTGGATTTTTTGATTGGGGGGGGGATTTGACACAAAAAATGCAAGTGCGCTGTGTTGTGTGCAGCACTTTGCTTCAGTGGTGACGCTTGTAATATGCAGCACAGTATACAAACTATATACTGCAGTATACAGTGTCTGTGTGTCTATCTCTCAGTACAAGTGTGATACTGTGCACGCAGTCAGCGAGGGGACCTTGCCTCTGGCTACGTGTATGTAACTGACTATTTATCTATCTAGCTTTCTATCTATCAATTTATCTATCTATGTATCTATCTATGTATCTATCTATCTAGCTAACATTGAAACACTCGACCTATCTGAGTACAGTAGATTTCAGGACTGCACCAATACAGTACAATCCAGCAATCTATCTGACTAATAGTGTGAGTGTGACACAGTCTAACAAAGTAAAGCACTTTTTTTCACTTTGCAAAGCCAAGCCAAGCAGCACAGAAAGGTTGTGATGCTAGCAAATCTCTGTCAGGAGTGGTAAATGCAGGCACGCCCTGGCCTTATATATGCCAATGGCTGCCTGTGTGCCATGCAGTGACAGACAGCCAATTGGCTGCCTGCCACAACAAACATGGAGGGGGGCATCCCTGCTCTAATTGGAGGGCCCTTTGCATCATGGGGGAGGTCCCTAGGCATTGTGGGAGGGTCGAATTTGGTTTTTCGAATTCAGCAAAATTCGGGTCAGGTCCACCCAAATTCGAACGGTCATATTTGTGTCGAACATTAGGATGATCCGAATTCGAACAGCAACACTATTACTGACATTACTTGAATCTATAAAACAATCCAATGCAGGGCCACACATAGGAAGAGAGGCCGCTGGTTTATAGACGCGAGTGATGCCGGGAATTGTAATAGCGATGCTATTTCAAGCCAGCTGCAATTCATATTTAGAAATCCTTTGGGGGGGCCAAAGAAAAGGATGTTGCGGGGCAGATTTGGCCCCCAGGCCAGAGTTTGACACCCCTGCTTTAAGCCATCAGGGACAAGCTGTTTTATCTTATCCAGGAGGCTGTATATGTTTGTTTATGGATGTTTGCTGACAACAACCCATAGATTGTTTGTTTGTTTTGCTTCTAAAATGCCCACCCTGCTTAAGGTGATCATCTTACCTGGCGAGTTCTAGGTTATATAACTCTCAACCCAATAGATTACTGGGACAATAAAGTAGATGTTTGGCCCGCATTGTCTAAGTATGCTGTGCTGTTATGTTGGAAAGAGTTTCTGGTGTGGCTAATGGAATTCTTCCTCCAAAATGAACTACATTGTCTGTCAACAGTATACAGCAATTGGCACAAAGTGAATCAAAGTCTTGGACTGGTAACCTGTTTGTCAGCTGTTCCTGATGTCATGGTGTAATCACACCACCACAAACACCAGCCACCCTAGAGCTACTACCACTAGTGTTGGTCGAATAGCTCACTATTTGATTCGTCAGCTATTCGCTCGAATAGCGCAAAATTATTTGGATGGTCGAATGTCAAAGTCGAACACCATTAAAGTCAATAGGAGGAAAAATTCAGATTTTTTCAGGACTGTGTAGAGCTTCTACAGCCTCCAAACAGATGTAAAAAGATACATTATAAAAGGATACATAAAAAGATACATAATAAAAAGATACATTATAAAAGGATACATAAAAAGATACATAATAAAAAGATACATTATAAAAGCATACATAAAAAGATACATAACACTATTACATACCTCTGTACGTCACATGAATATTAAAGAGCACCTGTCACATCAATATTAGGCTAAAGCTAGGTACACGCTTCCAATAATTAGTGTTAGAAAACAAACGGTTACGATCGATCAACGATTATGCACGATTATACTTGAACAATCATATTGTGCACAATTCTGTACATGCTGTAACAATATGATCGTTCAAACATAATCCACCAACAGTGTCCACACGCTAGATACAATCGTTTGAACGATGCAGGGAGGGACATGTAAAGGAGAAAGTGTACCGCAGAAACATGCACGATCATTCAACGACCGTACACACAATAGTTAGTGAAAGATCGTCGGCCAATCAGATCCGCCATGGCGGTCATTCATTTCCAACTACAATCCTCGTTTGTCAGCGTCGTCTGTCACTTTTTTTTGGCCAATCGGTTGTTCATTGGTCGTTCGTCGGTCGTTTCTAACGATAATTATTGGACGTGTGTACACAGCTTTAGTCTACACGGACTGTTTAAGGCTCTACTATGCTGACCGCTCTGCTCCCCTGATTACTGCTGCAGCCCTAGAGGAGCTTTGCCATGTGTTCTGTATCTGTAATACATGTCACAGCTCCTCTAGGGCTGCGGGAGTGATCAGAGGAGCGGAGCTCTCATCATAGTAAAGCTCCGCCGACTGCTCTGATTCCCTGATTGGCTGAGGAAAGGGAAATCCTGATGTTGCTTGAGCTGTCATCAGGGTTTCCTATTTCTCAGCCAATCACAGAGCAGTAGAGGTGATGAATTAGCTGTAACCTCAAAATTCCCATGGTCCGGGAATCCCACAATGACATAATGATTCATAATGTCATTGTCAGATAACCTGTTAAAAATAAAAAAAAAACTAGTTAAAATAAAAACACACACTAATTAAATTCATTTAGGAATAATTTTTTTTTTTTTTTTAAGCTTTTTTTCCTGAATTTTTGCAGTCGAATCTCGTGTTTTTCGGGTGGGGTCTATCCGAATTCGAACAGCCATATTCGGGTCAAATATAAGGACAACCCGAATTCGAACACCAACACTAACTACCACAGCCACCAACAACACATTTAGAGTTGAAATTATCGGAAAATAGACTGGCCTAAGTGCCATCATGCTGTACAAGATTCCTAAAGTTGGCTAAAGGAAACATTACTGGTGAATTTTTTCACTAAAAAAGTATTTTTAAATCTTTTAAAAAAGCACAGTGACTAACTCATACTCAGTAATTCTGTCACTCTGCTTTCTCTTCCTGTAACATTGCTTTCTGTTAGCATAATAACTTGATCAGCTCTTTGTTCTGCTGCTTTCTCCTATAGTCTAGCCTTCCTGTACAGGAATGGTAAAATGCTGATACCAGGGGAAGTATAATCAGAGAACACTGTATGATCAAAAACATAGCAAGTTCTTTACTATTTTTTATTTTATTTTTGTATTAGATAATGATGAATGACAAATTAAACACACATACCCCAAAATAAATGTGGCTCAATGAAAACATTTCCTAAATTAACCATTCACGTTTACAAATATTTATTATAGCAAAGAAAAGCTTGAGGATTGGAAACTCAAATCAAGACATTTAAAAGTCTGTAGTATAGCAATGAAAAACTAGAAAATTAGAGACTCAAAATAAGACATACATTGGAATTACCTGCGTTATTAGAACCATAAATTGGCATGCATGAGTTCATGGATAACTTAATCTCCTCCCTAGCATCAGGCAGCAACTGTGACTATATACACATTTGAAATAGTTAACAATTTTATAAATAATTTTGTTAGCTGAGGTCAAGTTTAAAAAGCCCCAAAAGATACAAAAACAAACCGGAGCAAGCAATATTACAACATCACAACTAATAATTGTTATCAATCAATAAACAATAATTGCAGTAGAAACAAAACAAAATATGTTTGCCAATAAATCCCTGCAGTAGAGCTTATGTAAAAAATGCTTGAAAATATTCAAGCAACTGGCAGTGAAAACAGATATATGGACTATAATGGCAGGGGCAAAGCTAATAGAAAGCTCAAAGGTGTCATCAATCCCACTATTGAATAAATCACTGAGACACGTACAGAGGTAAGGCTTACTTGTATAAAGTATAATTGAAGATGTGCCAAAAAATCTGCAGTGTCTTTGACATTCAAGAAACAATTAGTACAAATGAAGTTGATTTATTCTGTTACATACTTCTAAATAGAAACATCCAAAATTGTTTTTGCTTTCGTGTCTGTTAAATAGTTCAATATTTGCAGCCATGGTAAGCCAATATTTGCATTATGTTAAGGCAGTGATGTGACAAACATTTCTGCCAAAATTAATTAATGTGCACATCCAGAAAGCAATACAAAATCTGAAGTGTAAATGGATGTGGATATTTCAAAATAAAAATGATCTTATGCAAGTATAACTTTTAAAAGCATGTGCAGAGTGATACATATTTTGTTGCTTGTTCCTTAATAATTGAAAATATATTGGATACTGTCTGTGCATGACCAGACCACTAACAGAACTTATTTTGTAAACTATAAATATTTCATCTGTGGGATCTGTTACAACGTGAGCGGGTACTCTAGAATACAAATTATTCCCCAGTTTGTTTAGATATGAGTTTTTTATTTACATTTGAAATCTTGTGTTTGGGATTAATGGATGATTTTCAGCTTCCAGGGGTATACGCCTTTCACTTGAATCCAAACAGTACTGATACAAAGAGTTTTAGCAAAATGTTGCAATAAAGATAACAATCTGAAAAATAAAGAATTAATTTTACCCTGTTTCCCCGATGATAAGACACTGTCTTATTTTTTTTTGAAGGCCAAAATATGCTCTAGGGCTTATTTTCAGGGGGATGCCTTATTTACCCATGAAGAAGACTACAGCCATTCATGTCCACTTCTGATCAATCTGTGCCAATCATTGTCCCCTTCTGATCACTCATGTGCAATTCAAATTCCCTTTCTGATCATCTTGTGTCATTCAAACTCTCCTTCTGATCACTCTGTCATTCAAATTCCTCTTCTGATCACGCTGTGCTTTTTTTCTATTGCACGGCAGTTAGGACAGGGGAACAGCAGGTGGCGCTGTGCCGGCTTCTTTCGCTTTGCTTTACAAGACAGGAGAAAACACGATGCTGGCAGAGGAGAGGAGAGACGCTGCTGCAGCCAGACACACGCAGGATCCGGGTATCGGGTGAGTATGTTTTAATTATTTTTTTTGGGTGGCTTATTTGCGGGGGGGGGGGCTTATTTTTCATTTTAACATGAAAAGGGGGGGCTGTCTTATTTGATGGCCCTGCCTTATCATCGGGGAAACACGGTACTAGGGATTAGTTTGTCTAATATTGGGAAGATGTCTAAAGTCTATATAATATAGGGTTGTTAGAAGATTTTATATAAGGTCATACTCATGTACGTAACTGAATGTAAAGTGAAGGGCAATTTTATCTATCTTACTTGACAAAGATGATGACCATATTTGAATTTATGGAATGATATATATTGCATTTTAACTATATTGTGGGATATCACATCCATCAGGCATCACCACACACACACACACACACACGTATTCTAATTAAACGTCTGCTGTAATTTTCCATGAAGATTTTCGAATAAATACACAAGCTTTTTAAGATACAGAAGAAGACAATCCTGTTCCTAATGTGCTCAAACAATAATTTATATCATTACCTTTTTACAATTGCGAAAGCCAGCCATATCAAAGTTTCCAATCTTGTTGTGGGGGACACATTTGCATATTTCACTGAAGTAGGTGAACAAGATTTGGGAGATATTGAAGAACCTGGAATCAGGAACAGAAATCCAAACAGATGATCCAGACACACTGACATGTGTGGATGGAAGAGAGGAGGGTCCCGGGTTTCAAAGGAGTAAAACTTTAATCCTTTCTGAGAAGGAGAGACGTGCAGAAGCCTTCTTGCGAGTAAGTAAAGAATTTATGAATTCCTTTGCTGATAGAAGTGATGTGCAGTACTCTGTATTAGGGAATAAGTCAATTGCAGCATTAGAGAATGAATTTGTTTCTCGGTGCATTCAGGAAAATTTAAAGTTAAATGAGAAATTCTTTCCATCAAGTAAAGTAAAGCATAAACTGAGAAGTGTGATGAAACTTATCACAACATTTAATACTTAAACCACAAAAGCTGAACAGTGTTGTTCTGATAACACAAGTAATCACAACCAGGATGTACAGGATAAAGTTACTGACTGTTGGAAATGTAAGATTTTAAGGGAATACATTGATGAGTTAGAGCAGAAGTTAGAGGCTCAAACACAATTGTTGTTACAATCCCAAAATAATGTGAGACAAATAGCTACAAATAGTAAGAATACAGATGATTCCTCATCTTTTCCTGATTTTCACAGATTTGACACAAGTATGGGAAAGTGGACCCTCTGTGCGATCTGCACGATTGGCGAAGGTATGACCAGAGTTCACCAGAGCACCCCGCAAGGAGTGATGGACTTTGCCACGGACGACGCCCAGGTTGCGGCCCTCAGACACACTCGTGCAGACGGCGGCTGACTGCAGATGGAACCAAAGGGTAGTACCAAATCGAGACATGCTCCAAAACCAGAACAGGACCAGGTCAGGGCAGGGAGCGAACATTCAAAGTCAATCAAGCCAAGATCAAAACCAGGGAATCAGCACTGGGAAACAGACACAAGCTGGAGCCTCAGGTAAACACACCTATTGCAAAGGCAAGGAGTGTCTGTCTGAACACAGCTTTTATAGTGAGAATAACAGGCAGGCTGGACAGGGACTGGATGAGCAGGTGCAGATAAATTAGCTGGAAAAGTCCAGCGACGCCTCCAACTATAAGGCCTGGACAGAGCAGCTTGAAGCAAGGTAAGGTGACAAACTGCTGCTGATCTGACATATACCTGGTGAACAACAAGTACCAGATCAGCTGTGCTGCTGATATGTGACACTGATACAAAGGAATCAGTAAAAGAGTCACACAGTGATGCTTTAATTAGGTTAAAACTGAAAAAGCATTTAATTATTTAAGTAAAGAATTTCCTAAATATGAGAGTATCAGCATATTTCACAATGCTTACATATTTGAGGCATATTGTGATAAATATGAGCTATCCAAAGAGCAGAGAAATTCTGTTTTTTCTGTGGATTCCCATACATTTTTTTACAAAGGATTACCTTATTTGGGAAATTTTCATATGACAGATTAACTAATAGGTCACGAGATACAGAGAGAGACAGACTTACACCTTTAGCTTTCTGCGTGACAGGTTTTGACTGTGTGACTGTTGACATTCTTAATGAATTACCAAAGAGGACGGAGGAAGATACATTTTCTTATATGAACATGTTTGAATAAGCATACAATCTCATATTTGAAAATCCTCAACCCAAAGTTCTAATTTAGATGTGGTTACTTTTACTTAGGCAGTGAGAAAGAAACAATTTATGAGGCAGCTACATTTCTTGATAAAATTCTCAAAAATGAGAACTATAGAGATGTTTCATGCAAAGCTTCTAATGTTCAAATTAGAAAAAAATCAAATGTCTATGAACCTTATAAGAGGAATGTGTCTAGAAAAAATAAGAAAGGTATCTATTATGAGTGGAGATGATGCAAACAGTGTGAGTTCTAATAATAATGCTCATAATCATTCAAATCATTATGATAATAACCTGCACAAACAAGCATGTAAAGAGATGAGCAAACAACAGTGTGTTTCAAACTTATCCCCATATAATACTTTTAAGGATAGAGTATGGAGGACACAATGATGGTGTGAGGTTCCTTCATCTCATGCACCTTCAATAGAAATGATTAAAGAAAAAAAAAAGGTTTTAATCGGCGAGTCAGAAATCATAAAAAGGGAGATACTGTCTATAAACAGAGCGAACAAAGCAGGAAATAAGAGTAATGCATGTTTTAAATGTAGAAGAGTGTCACCAAATGATAAAGGGGATGATCAGAATTTAAAGAGACCAGCAGAATGCTTTGCAAGTTTCCAGCATGTCAGCAAGCCATCTGTTTCTAGTATGCATGGGTTTTCAAGGCAAAGATTAAATCATGCTAATTTAGGAACAAGATGCAGGACAGGCATTAGATAATACATTTAATAGGAAATTGTATTAAATTGAATGCACATAAAATATATGCTGTTTAAAATATATTTAACATATTATAGTACTATAATATGATAAAGGCCTAAATTATGATATAAATCAAATGTATAATATGTGTAATATATTTTTCTTATTATAGTGTTACAAATATGTTTAATGATGCCAAATATTAATTGGAAAGCTACTATTAGTTTATCACAATATATACATTGAGGTGATGTGATATGAATATGCTCCACTAGTTGTCTTGACAAGATTGTAACTAGGACCATACTTTTCTATGTTTAGGGATAAGAGGAGGATCATTCATTTGTTTTATTTTGTAAGGATGTTATTGAATTTTTCAATAAATGTGACTCTAATATTCTTTATGACTTTTTCTTTCCAAGATAAAGGTTCTACTAAAAGAGAAGTGAGTTTTTCCATTGAATATAAAGCTTGCATGTTTTGAAAGCATGTTGTTGTAATTGAATGAAATGGCTGATAGAATCTGTGTTTCAAAATGCATGATAATGTGATATATGGTAATTATTATTAATAAAATTAATAATAATTATGGCAATAAACGTATACTGAACGATAGCAGTGTACAATACTAATCAACAAAAGTGTAAAATTAAAGAAATAACCTTACTTCTGGTTCTGGTGTCTTAACCCCCCTAGCGGTAATCCCGAGTGTGACTCGGGGGGAAAAAATATGCAAAAAGCGGTAACCGAGTCACACTCAGGGTAGCTTTGGGAGTCCCCCTTACCTCAGCCCCGCGCTCCAGCGGTGATCAGACGATCCCGCTGTGATGCTGAGGAGCCTCTACGTCAGGGGGTTTGGCCGGGCGGGAAATTTAAAAGCAGATTACCAAGTAATCTGCTTTTAAATGCCGTCCGGGTCCCCGCCACCCCGCTGCTCGCATCTGCAGTTAGATGTGATGCACCATGCAGGATTTCTGCATGATGCATCACATCTAACTGCAGATGCAATCACCAATAGTAAATTCCGGGGGTGATGCCAGCGGCGATTTCCCGCTGGCATCACCCCCGGAATTTACTGCAGCTGCTCGCATCACCCGGAGATTTTTTCAGGGTGATGCAATGGTGTGATTGAATGGAGTGGTTTCTGGGGGCAGTAATGTAATCTGCTTTTAAATTTTTTTTACAGTAAAATACACTACAAAACATAAAATAAAAGTATAAAAACACATTTTAGTGCACCAAGCATCATTGTCCAGAGCCTAGATTTACATTTTGCCCACTATTAGTCCTGACCTTGATCTGACCTTTTCATGACTTATAAATCACTTCCTGAATGTATCATCTCATCACTTTGTCTTTGACCTTGAGTGTTCCTGACTGATTGCTGGAGACTGCATGGCATCCAAAAGGCATCTCGCCGGCGCAAGCGATGTTTTGGAGAAATTTGAAAGCAGCATTAGTGATTTGGAGTCCCTTGTGGAATCGAGCGATAGTGATTCACCAGGAAATTTGTCATCGGACAGCGAAAGTGAACTGAGCGGCGATTCTGAACCTGAAGTCAGTGTTGTGCGCACATGGTGTCCTATCGACCTTGATGTGGACCAGGCAGCACCGCCCAGATTTGTTGAAGTTGTTGATTTACCGATGAAGTTATCGAAAAAATTGTTGCAGAGACAAACAGGTAAGAGGCTCCTATGTTTGCTAACTTTTTGAAATTTTTTGCTAATTTTTTTTTATGCAAACGTGCTGCTTTGTGTTTGCTAACTTTTTACATTTTTTTTATGCCAACATGTATGCTGCTTTGTGCTAACGTTTTGAAATTTTTGAAATTGTTTGCCAATTTTTTTTTAATATGTAAGCATGTATGCTGCTCTGTGTTTGATAACTTTTTGAAATTTTTTGCTAATTTTTTTTTATGCCAACATATATGCTGCTCTGTGTTTGCTAACATATTACTCGCAACCTTCACACTATAAAAGAACATATCCTAAAATACATGTTTTATTTTGTTTAATGCAGGTAAGTGAAAGTGGGAACCTGTGACCAAGGATGACATTTGGCTGTTTTTGGGCTTGGTGATCCTGCAGGGAGTTGTGGGCAAACCCATGCAGAAGTGGTACTGGTCCAAGAATAAAATGATTGCCACTCGATTCTTTGGCACAGTCATGCCAGAATACCGCTTTTCCCTCATCATGAAGTACCTGCACTTCGCAAACAATAAAGAATTTGATGAGACTACCCATCCTGCACCAAAACTTGAAAATTGGGAAGTGTCTCAGATGATTCTACAAAATTTCCAGCAAACCTATGTGCCAGAAAGGGATGTCAGCATTGACGAAGGTCTAATGGCTTACAAGGGGAGGCTCAGCTGGGTGCAGTACATTGCGTCAAAGAGGGTACGATTTGGCGTGAAGACCTATATGCTGTGTGAACCCTCATATGGCTACATCTGGCCATTATGGATTGGTAACATCTTCAGTGCTATCCCTCATTGAGCCATTGCTAGATCAGGGCTATTGTGTCATAACTGACAATTTCTACACCTCTCCTGAGCTTTATGAGTTCCTTCTGCAACACAGAACAGATGCCTATGGAACTGTTAGGGCTAACCGACGCAACCTGCCATCAATGTTTGCAAAAGGGAAGCTGAAGACAGGAGAAAATGTTGCCTGGCAGAAAGGAAAGATGATGGCCCTGACATGATGGCATGACAAGAAAGATGTGTGCCTGATGAGTACTGTCCATGATGCCTCCACCGTTCTGGTACACACAAAATGTAGGAAAGAAGTGATGAAGCCAGAGGTGGTGATTGACTACAACAACACCATGGGAGGTGTCGACAGAGCTGACCAAGCCATGAAATTCTACCCAGCGATGAGGAAACAGCAAAGGAAGTACTACAAAAAGATTTTCAGGCATCTAGTTGAGCAGTGCCTATGGAATGCCTACATTCTGTACAAAAAAAAAAGTCAGAGGCCTGTGAATCATTCAGACTTCATTTTGCAAGTTTCCAAATCCATAGTCAACAACCACCAAACACCATCAGTGGCTATGAATAGACCGGTCGTCACTTCACTGAATATATCCCACCAACCCATAAAAAGGCGGCACCTACAAGGATGTGCGTGGTTTGCTGCTCAAAGACCGATGACAGAGGAAGGAAGAAATTGTTGTGGTCTATTATTTCATTATTTTTTATAATTATGATGTATAATTATGTATTATATTATAATTTATGATTATATTATAATAAATAAATAAATTATTATATTATAAATAATAAATAAATTATTTATAATAAATTATTATAAATAAATAAATATAATTATTATACCTGGGAGTTAATCCTAAGAATTACAGGCCCACAAACAAAAATTTCTATGCAAAAAAATAGGATCACTCTTTGCATCAAAAAACTGACAGAATTAGAACGCTGAGGGGGTTAAGTAAGTGTTGCTTCACATTTGACTTGAAAAGCAACAAGTCTTTTGTGGATGGACAAGACACATGGTTGTTCAAGACTCATAATAAAGGAAACCTTTGAGGAGATTAGGTTACAATTTAACCAACAGTGGGTTAAATTAGGATTTGAGTAAAAGAAGTAATTATTTGTTACAAATTTGATTGTCAAGTATTATATGTTTATGGTATCAATAAATTAAACTTTATTTAGGATGGTGTTATAAGATTAAAGAATATTGTTAAATTATGACTTTGACTTTATTTATTATTTGATGTTTAATAAATGGCCTAGTTAGATACTGGAAGTTTTTTTTTTAAAAGTCAAACTCATAATAAAAATCCCTTCATTAGAATAAGATAAAGTAATATTTATAAAGAAATAAATTGATGCATCATCAATATCTATTTATTATTCCTGAATAAAATAAAAAGTTTTAAATACTGGTTCTGAGATGATATAACCTATGATATTTTGGGTGAATTATTTGAATGATTGAAAGAGGTCTATGTTACTTGTTTAAATATTACAATCATGGGGGAGCGTGTCTGGCCGGCTGCAAGATGGCCGCTTAATCTTATCCCTCTTCACCCGCGGGAGCCATCAGCAGCTACCACAGCGAATTTTCCCTTGCATTACCAGATTACATTATACTCCAGAGTTACCTTAGAGTACTGGCGCCTGGAAAAGATGACAAAGCGGAAGAAAACAAAACCGGAGCCGCGGAAACTCACCAGCTTCTTCAAAACACAAGACGTGACAGAATCACAAGATGGCGCGGGATTGAGGCCTACCTCTCCCTCAGCAGCTCCGGACTCTCCATCTTCTCCGTCAGCGGGTACTGGCTCTCCTTGTGTGGACCATCCAGACCCGATTTCTGGTGAGTCACCTGGCTCTGTAAAAGCCTCTCAGATTAACTCTGATATTCAAGCAGATGGATTGCTATCCCCAGTGCTTAATCCTCAAATTGAGGATACATTGCCTAAATCCATAGGCAATTCCAGCTTTACTATAGAAAACTTTCCTGTACAACACAAAGAACTTTCACTCTCTGTCATGAAGGAAATGATGCTTTCTTTAAAACACACTATACATCAGGATATGGCTAGCATGTTTACTCAAATTAAGATTTCTATTACACAACATGAGAAAAGAATTCAGCATCTAGAAAAGAAACTGGAGGAATTTTCTACTGCCCATAATGATCTAGTGGATGGTCATAGTGATCATAGCACAGATATAAAATGGATCAAACAGAAACTTGCCAACATAGAGGATAGATCAAGAAGAAATAACATTAAGATCAGAGGGATCCCTGAAGCAATTGCCTTAGGAGACCTAACAAGCTATATCACAGGTTATTTTAAATGCTTGCTCCCTATGGCTTCTGACAGTGATCTCTTGATCGATAGAGCACACCAAATTCCGAAACCCTCTTTTTTGTCTCCAGACACCCCAAGAGATGTTTTGCTTAGAGTTCATTTTTTTCATATGAAAGAGAGAGTGATGTATGCGGCTAGGAAACCACCACCGTTACTGTCAGAGTACACACATATTCAGATGTTTACTGATTTATCTCAAAACACACTTCAAGCTAGGAAAGCCTTTTTCCCGATAACTAAAATTTTGAGGATAAGAAAATTCCATACAAATGGGGTTTCCCCACGAAATTGATCGTGTTCTACCTGGGGAAAAATTACCCGATGCCTAATGTAGAAGCTGGTAGACAACTCCTAGCAAGCTGGAACATCGGTATGGAAGATTTACAAAATACCCATCAGGCCAAGACCCCCATGCGTAGGGTCTCGGAGTGGACATAAATAGTTCCTGCCTGAGCTTTTCTTTTATTTCCAGTTTGGTTTTTTTTTCAGGATGTCCAAGGGATCCGGTAATGTTGTTTTAAATTTAAGGTTTCCCTGAAGAAGTGCCTTAAATTGGTTCTCACCCCTCCATCAGAATTTAAAGCAGAGTTTATCTGCCCATTAACCTGGAGTGCTCCAGGATGTTTTTATTTGTTTTTTGTTTTTTTGTTTTTTCTTGTCTTTTCTGTTTAACTGTCTATTGTTTGCTTTCAACTGCCAAGTTGCACCAGCCTAACCTCATTAATAGTCACAGTGCCCACCGAAAGATGCAGATCCCACAAACTTTATGGGTATCCAATTTTTGTCTATCAATGTTAGAGGATTAAATAATCCTTTTAAAAGAGCATCACTTTTACGGGAAGCTCAAACGCACAAAGCAGAAGTCATTTTTGTACAAGAATCACATTTTGCACAGGGCAAAGTACCCAAATGGAACCCGACGAGATTTCCCTATCTTTATATGGCCACTGCAATCAAGAAAAAATGTGGAGTTGTTATAGCAGTGAAGGACTCTGTTCGTTTCCAATATCTTACTCACCTGGAAGACCCTCAAGGAAGATTTATTATCTTAGTGTGCCAAAAAAATGATATCAGCTTTACTCTGGTGAATGTCTACGCCCCAAACACTAAACAAAAGCAATTTCTTACGAATCTTATAACTAAGATTTCGAAGGTTCGGCAAGGTAATCTGCTAATTGGTGGGGACTTCAACGCCACAAGTGATTATACGCTAGATTCATCTACTACGCCTAAACGTCACCCCCCGCAGTTGGTGACTTTCTTTGCGAATCAAGATCTATATGATGTTTGGAGGTGTCAACACAGTACGGAGAGGGACTATTCCTATTTTTCGGTATCACACCTTTCCTATTCCAGGATTGATTTTTCCCTATTTCCTGATTTTTGGTCATTGCAGAAGATTCAATCCTCATCAATAGGAACAATTTCTTGGTCGGATCATGCACCAATATGTGTTGAATTTGTGGACTCTCCGTTTATACCTAGCAACTTGTGGAAATTTAACACATTTCTACTGTCACATCCAAACCTGGCTAAACAAGTGGAAGAAGCACAGAACCTATTCTTTGATATAAACGATTTGGAAGAGACTGATCGTTTTACATTATGGAATGCTCATAAGGCTTTTATAAGAGGGGTTTGTATAAAAATTTGCTCATGTGAAAAAAAACAAAGACAAATACAAATCTTAGATCTCCTTCAGCGTATTAAATCTAATGAGGCTATCAATAAAAAATCTCTATCTCAGATGCTATCTGATACAATCATTAATGATGGACATCTATTAAGATCACTTTTGATCTATAAATTTGAAAAATCCCAACATATATTTAAAGCAAAACAATACGCTTTACATAATAAAGCAGGAGCATACCTGGCAGGTCATCTCAAACCCCGACATCTCAGATCAAAAATTAGTGTTTTAAAAGACCCAATCTCTCAAAAACTCTGCTATAGTCCTACGGACATTGCTAATGCATTCAAAAATTATTATTTCTCTCTATATAATTTGGCTGAAGACACCCTAACTCCCCAACCAAGTATAGAACATATAAATAAGTTCTTGAGTAATGTAAGTTTGCCAAAACTTTCCCCTGAACAAAATATCTCTTTATCGGCCCCTTTTACAACTCAAGAGATATTAAGAGTAATTAACTCACTCCCTAATAAGAAGTCTCCGGGAGCGGATGGATTTCCCAATGAATATTAAGTTATCTACCCATACATTGGTACCTCATCTGAGGGAGATCTTCGATTTAGCCGCAGCTCGAGGTTCCCTTCCTGCAGAGATGCTGCAAGCAGTAATAGTTACAATTCCTAAACCAGGTAAGGACCCTCAGAGCACTACTAATTATCGGCCTATATCCCTTTTGAACACAGATGTGAAGATTTTTATACAGTATTGGCATACAGATTGGAAGATATTATTCCTTCATTAATACATCCAGATCAAGTAGGCTTTGTGAAAAATAGACAGGCTCCGGATGGTACAAGATGCCTCATTAATATTCTAAAATTTGCTAACCTTTTCGGACGACCTTTTCTGCTTCTATCACTAGACGCTGAGAAGGCGTTCGACAGGGTTCATTGGGGATATCTATCTAAGGTCTTAGATAAATTTGGATTCTCTGGCTTTATTAAATCAGCTGTTATGTCTTTATATTCAGGGCCTTTGCGAGAATCTTGACGATTTCTCTAAGATCTCTTATTATAAAGTTAATGCCTCTAAATCTCAGATAATGGGTATACATGTTCCAGTATATTTGAAATTTTCTATTAAAACCCATTTCCCTTATATGTGGGAAAATAAGGCACTTAAATTTTTAGGTATTCAAATTCCACCTAGTAGTTCACAACTATTTCTGGCTAACTTCCCTCCTTTAGCAACCGCAATATCCACGGAATTGAAGAAATTTAATAAAACTGAAATCTCTATGGCAGGTAGAGTTGCAAAAGTAAAGATGTTCATTTTGCCTAAGATTTTATATTTTTTCCGCACTCTTACCATTCTTCTTCCTAAACACTATATTAGATCTCTGCAAAAAATGATGATGTATTTTATATGGAGAGGCAAAAGACCTAGGTGTGCATTCCATATACTTACGAGGGATAGGAGATCTGGAGGAATGGGGATACCAAATCTATATCACTATCATAAAGCTGCAGTTCTCTCCCAGACTTATGACTGGTGGAATCCGTCCCCACAGAAATTGTGGGTTGAGATGGAACAATATTTAACAAATTCGCCCAATTTGAAACATCTATTAAGCTAGGGCATTCTGTACCTGCTACTATCTACCCTACAATTCAGGCTACCCTGAAGTGCTGGAGAGATTTTAGTATGTCCTCTCTTTCCTTAGGATCACATCTGACTATTCACCCTGAATTAAAAATTCTGGAAATATTTATCCCACAGCTTAATTTGTCAAGATGGAGAAGCTGTGGTATTTGGGAGCTGAGAGATATTTTCTCTACACACGGCCTCAAATCTTTTGATATTTTGCAGGCAGAGTATCATTTAGCTGATACAGAACGTTTTACTTACTGGAGAATCAGACATTTAGTTAATAAGATTACTCTTCAGCCCAAATTGCATTTACATATGTCGTTGAACCATCTTTTTCAAATGCCCACATCACACAAAAATAGTATAACTAAGTACTATAATTTACTTAATAGAAACCTGGAGTTTTCTCTCTCCACCAACATGCACAGATGGATTAGGGATCTGGGTATAGGTTACTCTCCAAATAATTGGGCTGCCGCTATTGCGGACACCTATAAAGCTTCTAGATGTAAAAACCACTGGGATCTTTTTCAGCGTACACTTAATTTTTGGTATCTGACTCCTTATAAATTATCTAAATTTTCTGACTCCTACTCAGCACAATGCTGGAGGAATTGTGGAGAAATAGGATCGTTGTCACATATTCTTTGGTATTGCAAATCTCTTAGATCCTACTGGAATCTTATATTTCAATTGATCTCCGATATCACAGCTATACCATTTTTACCCACACCTGAGATGGTTATTCTGCATTTAGACACTAGACGATTCCCTACTCGTGCCAGATCTCTTATTATTCAGATTCTCTTACTCTCAAAAATGCATATTACCAAATTGTGGAGAACTACCCATACCCCTAGCCATAGAGATGTTATAGCGGACTTGAATCTTTGTTAT
This sequence comes from Pyxicephalus adspersus, assembly GCF_032062135.1. Lineage (NCBI taxonomy): Eukaryota > Metazoa > Chordata > Amphibia > Anura > Pyxicephalidae > Pyxicephalus > Pyxicephalus adspersus. The sequence continues at coordinate 90,462,965 of NC_092862.1, forward strand.
GCATATGAAAAGACAGTCGCCATTCTCAACTCTAGTTATGATAAGTTTTTTGTTAAATGGGAACTCTGTTTTTTTCATCCTTCCTGTACTATTGCTTGTAATTGATAGACAGTGAGAGTGGACTCTGTGATTTAATTTAACCTGTTTTCGTACTTTATTTTTGTACTGGCTGGAAACATTGGTATTGATATTCTATTTTTGATATGACATGTTTAAACCTTTATATTTTCTCTATTTGTTTTTTCTTTTTCTTATATATTTTTTTCTGTTTGTATTTGTGTGCGATTTGTTATGTAATCTTAAAAAACAAAACTTCTTAATAAAGAAATATTGAACTATAAATATTACAATCATTATCATACATTGTAGAAGTAGTTTAACCCCCCCCCAGCAGTATTCCCGAGTGTGACTCGGGCAGGATCTTTCAGGCAAATCACAGGTCCTGGGGACACGTCCTTCCTCCTTGTTCAACAGCCGGCGAATGCAGCAACGATCTTCAGGGTTTCCCAGTGACGTTGGTGCATGCGTCGGTGCCGGCGGGCAGATCAGCGGGAAATTCAAATAATTTTGTACTGGATTCAATACAAAATAGCTGTATTGAGTCCAATACAAAGAAATATTCATATAATATATATATATTTATATTATATATTTAATATACATGCTACTGTACACTTACACTACATGTTTAAATATTTGTTTTATTTTTTTAACAGATTTTTGTGTTTTGTTATTTAAAGTTTATTATTAAATTTATTAAATATCGGTGAGTTATGCCTAAGAATTATAGCCTACAACGGAAAATACATTTCCATGCAAACAATTGTATCACTTTTTTCATGGAAATTTGCACAGAATTAGACTGCTAAGGAGGTTAGGTTGCAGAGTCTGCAACGATTGACAACCAACAGCTGTTTACTAGTACAATTGTTTACAAGTATGAGGTATAAAACTATAAGGCTTAGTCTACATGGACTGTTTCCCCAGCGTTTAACCTGAGGCTTTTCAAGCCCATGTTTGAAGTCCCCATGCATTCCAATGGGCTAATCTACACCAGGACATTTCCTTCAGGCACGTTTATGAGTTTTATCTTAAATGTTGCTTGCAAAGTTTAAAAAAATTAAAACGCAGGATAAACGTGGGAAAAAATGCTCCCATTAAACTCAATAGAGGCTTTTACAAGCATTTTTAAGCTTTTTTTGAAAGTTTCTATTGAAAACAGTGGGGGCTTTTATAAACATTTTTAGCAGGTCTTTGGAATCTGGAAGCCTCCTTCCAGATTCCAAAGACCTCCCAGATCCCCACCACTCCACCCTGGGGAATGAGTACAGGGGTACATAAAAACCCTTACTCATTCCCTGAAAGGATTAAAATATGTGTAGAAAATTGGGGGAGGCTTTAATGTTAAATTATCTTAATAAATGTGTGTTTTTGTGTAACTCAACTTTTTTTTTTACAGGTTATCCCAATGACAGAATGATTCCCATGGCTGCAATCATGACATGTGCACAGCCCTGGGACTCCTCCTGACAGTGAGGGATCCCCAAGCACTAGGGGTTAAATGAGGACAAGGCTCTCCATTCACATCTAGTGCTCTGTGATTGGCTGAGGTTTTCCGTTTCTCAGCCATTCAGCACTAGACTTGATTGGGGAGACTTGTGCCTATTCATCTCTAGTGCTCTGTGATTGGCTGAGAAATAGGAAACCCTGATGACAGCTCAAGCATCATCAGGATTTCCCTTTCCTTGGCCAATCAGGGAGCAGAACAATCAGCGGAGCTCTGCTATGCTGACAGCTCCGCTCCCCTGATTGCTCCCGCAGCCCTAGAGGAGCTGTGACATGTGTTCTGTATCTGTAACATATACTATAGCTCCTCTAGGGCTGCGGGAGCAATCAGGGGAGCGGAGCTGTCAGCAAAGCAGAGCTATGGAAAACCTCAGCCAATCACAGAACACTAGAGGTGAATGGAGAGCCCTTGTCCTCATTTAACCCCTAGTGCCCGGGGATCCCTCTCTGTCAGGATGAGTCCCATGGCTGTGCTCATGTCATGAATGCAGCCATGGAAGTCATCCTGTCACTTAGATAACCTGTAAAAAAAAAGTTTAGTTACAGAAACACACACATTTAATAAAATAATTTACCATTAAAACCTCATGCAATTTTTTTACACATTCAGGGAATGAGTAAGGGGTTTAATGTACTCCCCCTGTATTCCCTGAAAGGGTTAAAAGTAAAACTTTTGTAAACGCGTATGTAAAATCGCGGCTAATCGCAGGAATTCGCAGTAATCCGCGTCATAGGTGTTTAAAAATGTAAATATCTATTATATTTATTGTTTTTATAGTGAAATTACTGAAACCAATGATGGAGAGTAAGTGCACAATTCTCTAATATTATTTTAGTTATGAATATTTTACAATATGTTGACACAATTCAATCAAGTAATAAGTATATAAGAATAAGGAAAAGTTGAACTATATGAAAAGTTACATATTGATGTCAAGGGTAATGAAAATGGTTTATCATTATTCCATGAAGTAGCAATATGAGTTTATGATTTAATATAATATTTATAAATATGGTTACAAGGGAATAAATAAAAACTATGCTGTGTAAGGAACTTACCTTTCCAGTGAGCCGGCGGCATCCCTGGGGATCACAGCCGCAGATGGAGACCGCTGCAGCAGGAAGCATGGCCAAGGCTGCTCGCAGCGTGTCTCTCCCTGCAGGCGGAGGTATCCGTTCTAGCCGAACTACTGTTCAGCCAGGCGGCATCCCCAGCATCCCTATGGACGTGAACAGAGAAAGTCTTGTTCTCAGCACTCCTGTAGATGTGCAAAGTAGGGCACGTCCCAGGGGTGCTGTGGGAAGAGGTGCGCGTGCCTCTTGTACCCACTCGGCTGCCTCACCGCGGGGTGGGACATAGTTAGTTTGAATTCCCTGCGGACCTTGGATTGTTTGTGACCACTCTTGCCTGCTGCCTGCCCTGACCTCGAATTGTTCCTGACCTGCCTTTGCTTTATCCTTCTGTACCACGCCTATCGGAATGATCGTCTCTGAATAACCCTTGTCTTGTTTTATGCCAACAATAAGGCTTGATAAAAGGATTCTTGGAGTTGGCTGTGGTTTGTGTGCCCAGGCGCATTATATTATAGTGGGCCACTCACACACCACCTAGCCCTAATGGAGGAAATCCAGCGGGGCCTACAGGAGCTTGCATTATGGGCTCCCACCGGTCACCCCATGAAGGTTTGTGAGCACCTCCTGGAAATGGCAGGTAAATTGCGGTTGTTCCCAGGGCAAGACTCAGGTCCAAATGTATCCAGCCCAATGGTCCCAGTGAACCTCAGATTCCATTACCCGAGAAATTTTCAGGGAACAGAGAGGACTTCCCCAACATCCGGGACTCCTGTATTCTGTACTTCCAACTTTGCCCTATTGCCTTGGGGACAACACGCCAACGTATTGGAGTGGTCATCTCCTTCCTAAAAGGTGAGCTGCAGAGATGAGCATTCAATTTGCCTCCAGATGATCCCACATTCAGTTCTGTCACTGACTTCTTTGCTGTTATGGGGGTGATTTATGATGACCCGGACCTGACCCGAACAGCGGAGATAAACTTGGAATACCTAACTCAGGGGAGACATCCGATGATCAAGTCACAGACCTGCTGTTGGGTCTCCCTTCTCCATTCACCCTGGATCTTGCGATACAGCAGTCCATCTGTGTTGACCGGAGGATCCAGGAACGCCGTCTAGAAAAAGCCTTCCGTAGAACCAGGAGTCGTTCGCTTCCTCAGTTGAAACCTATACCTCCTATGAATACTTCCAGTGCCACTCCACCTGCAAAGTTTCCATCTTCTATGCCTGACCAGATTGGTTCATCCAAACTCGTCCCCGCTGAACTCAATCGGCGTTTGCAAGGTGCACTCTGTCTTTATTGTGGTGATCCCGGTCACAGGGCAAGGACTTGCACTCACAAAGGACCTGAAAGGTTCCAGTGTATCGGGGGTGCAGAAGGGAGCCCTTTCAGACCCGTTGGCCTGGTCTACTTGATGTATCCTGGTTTCGGCTACCATATCCTGGGAATACCTGTTGACCCTCTTGGGCCTGAATTGTCCTTAGCCGCCATCGATGGCACCCCCCTTCAACAGGGTCTTAGACCCTCTATTACCCCAGAAGTGCACTTAACAGTAGGGGCCTCCCATAAGGAAGTGATCCACCTTATTGTGATCAGGATGGTAAAACCCCCCCTGATTTTAGGCCTCTCTTGGTTGAAATCCCATAACCCTATCATTGGGAGTCGAGTCAAATCATTCAGTGGGGGACCAAATGTCAGGCTAGATGCCTTACTCCAGTACGGGCCCTTGAGGTGTTAAAAAAGCTGCCCGAGCCTTACCAGGAGTTTGCTGATGTCTTCTGTCCCCGGTCAGCTGACAAACTCCCACCTTATCGTTCCCATGATTGCCCCGGGTACCATGCCCCCTAGAGGTCATTTGTTCAATCTCACCAGGCCAGAGATAAAGGCCCAGAAAGAATACATCCAAGAAAACTTAGAGAAGGGCTTCATCCAGCCATCCTCTTCCCCAGCGGGTGCTGGCTTCTTTTTTGTGGAGAAGAAAGGTGGTGGGTTAAGACCCTGTATTGATTACAGGGACCTAAACAAGATTACTTTGAAGAATCGGTACCCTCTGCCCCTTGTAAATGACCTTTTCTCTCAGGTTTCCCGCGGTCCGGAGTCGAGTGTGCTCGTACACTTGCCTCCTCACTGCCAGCCGGATTCCTGCCTTGATAATAATGAGCAATAGGGGGTCGCGAATCTGCCAATTAAGGCGATTAGATTTCAGCTGCGCGATTAAGGAGGATCTGTTAAGCTATAAATAAATATAATTATTGTACCCGGGAGTTAATCCTAAGAATTACAGGCCCACAATATAAACAAAAATTTCTATGCAAAAAAAATAGGATCACTTTTTGCATCAAAAAATGACAGAATTAGAACGCTAGGGGGGTTAAACTGATGTCTTTTCTGGACTCAGCAGACCTGAAATACACTATTTATTAAAAAAATCCTTGGTAAGTGAAAAAAAAATGTTTTTTTCTTGAACTATAAGGAGTTATTTTATAAATAATTGTTGGATTAACAGATCTACCGATCTACCGGTACTTTAAGAAAGTATCCTATATCCCTTTTTTTTTAGATATTTGTTCTTATATTTTAAATATTGTTACTAAATTATCTTTCTTGTCTCTTCTGAATCTATTACCTCCTGCATAAATTTATCCAGCTAAATGTACAATATATCTTTCAAAGAAATTACTTGTAGGATCACTACCTTGAAAAGTATAATTCTTAATTGTAGATATATTTTTTAGGACTTTAAAACCAGACAACCAACCTTAAAAGATGACCAAGAGAAGATTAATTTAAAATATGTCCATTATAGATCAATATGATGATATAACAAATTACTTTTAATTTCAAGAACTCTGTGTCACTCTTTGGGAGACAGGGCCACTAGGGGATGCTACAGTTTGCACAGAAATAGTGTGAGGGCATCACCAGGTACTCATAATGCCCATCCCTGGTATTAAATAATGTCTTCTATTCGTCCCCCTCGGTGATCTGATTTGGGTTATAGGCCTTTCAGAGGTCCAGTTTAGTGAAGACCTGGGCACCACCAAGATGGTCAAAGAGCTCAGGGATAAGCAGAAGCGGGTATCAGTTCCTAATGGTGATGGCATTCAGACCACGATAGCCAATACAGGGATGGAGAGTCCCATCTTTCTTCTGGATGAAGAAAAATCCTGCGTCAGCAGGGGAAGAGGACTTGCGAATAAATCCTTGCTGTAGGTTTTCCCAGATGTACTCACTCATAGTCTTAGTCTCAGGGAGACTGAGAGGCTATAACTGACCTCTGGGAGGTGTGGAATTAGGTATGAGGTCTATAGCACAGTCATGGGACCAGTGGGGAGGAAGCTGCTCGGCCTTTCATTTGGAAAAAACACCTTGAAAGTCCAACTACTGGGTAGGGATGAATGGAGCAACCTCCGACGTGGAGAGAGCGAGCAGCTTCAGAGGCTTGAGCTTAGTCAACCACTGGGAATGGAAGAAAGGGCCCCAAGACAATACCTCTGGAGTAGACCAATCAAAGTCAAAGAAGTCCCAGGATGACTGAAAATAAGGTCTGGGGAAGTACAAGGAAGGTTATGGTCTCCTGATATAGCACACCTACAGACATTTGCATTGGCAAAGTTTGAAAGAGGATGTCCACAGGACAGAATGGTACCATCCACCACAGAGATATGCAGGGGTTGAGACAAAGGCTCTATAGGCCAGGCACAATCTTTGACAAGAGAAGCTGAAATGAAATAGCCTGCTGCCCCAGAGTGGATGAAAGGAAGTGTGGACTTATTTTAGTAAAGCTGAATGGGTATGGAAGGAAGCTGAGTGGAGTGGAGAGAACAGTGACCTAGCATGCCCCCCTCAGAGCATACTAGGTGCTGCAGGTTCCTTGCTTTTGTGGACATAGTTTAACGAAGTGTCTTTCGGGTCCGCAATAGAAACAGAGGCCTGTAAAAAAAAGGCAGGACCTTTCTTTAAAAGCCCAATTGTATGGGTTACCCAAAGGAAGAGAAACAGGAGCAGCCTGAGGTTCAAGAGGCCACTGGAAGGACAGTGCCAGTTGGGGTGAAAAAATCTTGTGTGAGTGAGATCTCTCCAAAAAACATTCTTGAACATTAATAAAAATCTGGATGGCCAGGGAGATCAGGTCATCCACGGAGGAAGGAAACTTTCGACCAGCCAATTTATCCTTGATGCAGTCTGACAGTCCCTGCCAGAAGGTAGCGTGGAGCGTTTCAATATTCCAGGTGAGCTCAGCTGCCAGGTTTGGAAATTTGACTGTGAACTGGCCTACTGTGAGCGGCCCTTGGCGGAGAAGAGAGAGTTGACGGAGTGCATCGGCAGCTGAGGAGGTGCAAGCTGGTTCATCAAAGATTCTCTTGAAGGGGGCCAGGAAGTATTCGGTGCTATTGATGACTGGGTCCTTTCTTTCCCAGAGTGGGGACGCCCATGCCAAAGCTTCTCCAGAAAGCAGGGAGATAAAATATGCCACTTTAGCCCAGTCAGTGGGGAAACTTTCTGGCTGAAGCTCAAAGTGGATGTTGCACTGGCTGATGAAGCCTTGGCAGGTCTTGGGATCCCCAGAGAATTGCTGTGGGGATGGCAGGTGAGGCACCCCTATTCCTTGCGAAAAAACATAAAGTGCACTATAATTGTGTATTAACTGCAATTCTAGTCTCAAAGACAAGTTAGTTTTGTTCAGTTATTATTTACTTTCTAAAATTTCAGAAAATTCATCCATCTCTAGCTATAGAGTGTCAATGTAATGAACCTCACTAACCCATTGTATGCAGTTAATGACAATAAAGAGCTGGATTTGCATATCTTTTGTTGTCTAGCTAGGGTCTCAGGCAGAACACTATAGTTTCCAAGGGAGCTTTTTTTCTGCTCTGAACAAAAACTGCTGGATTTTGAGAAGTTGAATTTAAAATGTATGTTTCTTTGCTGTCTAGCTCAAAATTTAATATATACAAACCTTATTCTAGGTATTGCTAGAATAAGGAAACATTTATGTCAGTGTCACTAGTTCCAAAAGGATTAAAAAAGCATCCACACTGAAGCCTGGAAAGCTGAATAATAGCAGTATTTTGACTACCCTTTTGTTTCTAATGTTTCTCTGTTGGACCATATTTTGTGTAATATATAAGAAATTTGTTTTTAAATAAATTGGTAGCAGAAGTAATCATTGCAGAAAAGTGCATACCTGGAAAATGTAGCTAATTTGCACAATGCACATAAATTACTCATATTTACTAAGGTGTAATGCACATATTGTTTACCACAATGATGGTCTTTTGTAGCTGCTCTCATTAGCTCTCATAAAAACCTATAAAGATTATTATAGTTTTCTAAACTAAGTGTTTTATGTCATCACAACACTTTCAAAACAGGACATTCTTTTTCACTGTGACTCAGAGTGAAGCAACTAAAATTTAACATTATTGATAGCCACTTTACACGTCTTTCATAATAAATGTATTCCTAGGTGTTTTTACTGATAGGCAGAACATGTCATATACCTGATAATTTGTCATAAAATCTTTAAAGGGTAGCTAAAGTTCATCTCAAGACAATAGCTATCATTAACCAACCCCCCCCCCCCCCCCTCTCCTTCTCTATGCCAGTATTCAAAGAGTTTCTTGTTTCTAAATGTAATTATTTATTTTTTAAAGCCCCTATGACATCATCAGAATCAAAATCATGTAGCCTCAGGAGCCACGTGGGTTACAGTTCAGGACATCATATGTCAATTTCTTTGATATTGATGCCCTACAGAGATAAATTTCCAATGAGTCCAGTTTGAGAGGCTGTAGGTAGGCTGTTGAGTGTGTGGGCAATGTGTTGGGCCTGTATATAGATGGTATTAGGGGAGCTGACAAATACTTTGTACTAGCTGACATTTATACATACCTGCAGCATAGATGTATAAAACAGCAATCCACACACCTTACCTATTTCATGAATCAGGAGAATGACTATGCATTGCACTATACTCCTAAATTTACAACTAATTTTACATCCTTACAACATTGGAAAATGTATTACCCTCTAGTGCCCCGAGACCTCAGTGGATTCTCAGGGCTGCAATGGTTCATGCAGCCCTGGGAATCCCGTGTGCGATCCCCTGCACTAGAGGTTTTGAATGGGGAGACTTGTCCCCATTTAACCTCTAGTGCCGGGGATCGCACACTGAGCTGATCAATAAATGCAGGCGGCGCTGCATTCATTGATCAGCACAGCCGGTGATTTTTTTTTTGAAAAAAAAAATATTTTTTAAAATTCAATTTCGTTTGGCAATTTACAATTTCAGTAAGCGAGAACGGCCAATTCACAGCCAGATCGAGTTTTAAAAACTCACTTGCTCATCCCTAATCTTTATTTGAACCCATATACAAAAAAGAAAAGAAAAAACATCAACACAGGACAATAGTGCACATTAAAAGGCATCAATCATTTGGTCTCAATTACCTACATATGTCCTAAAAACAGGCTCAACGCATTCCGCAGACCATAATGTCTGCTTCTATAGAAAAAAAATAGGGCATATCAAGCCGACATAAATAAAATACTCAATAAAATACACACTGTCCCATCCATATTTGACCTATAGCTGGGAACAGTAGAAGCACAACGCTTGACATTGAACAGATAGGGGGAAGTTCATCCAGCCACAGCATCAATTTAGGTTAAACATACTTATTTTCAATTCAGCAATTTTGAAGCTTTATTACACCTTAATCAAAAGTTAGCTGCAAATATCATGTGTCTGCTCAGTTCCACTCCACAAACACTAATGGATGTTTGATATGCCCTATGAATTGAATTAAAGATGGTAATTGTTTTGCTTTTTTTTTTTTGCTTTGTTTTTTAGTAAGTTTTGTATGCCTCTAAAGTCCCTGGTATTTTTGAAAAGTTTTCATCTTCAAGAAAAAGGGACAAATAAAAAAGGCTCCAGAAGGAGACATAGTTAAGGGGATGGTACATGGATAGGATGTGGCTATAGTTAGTAAAAACACTGTATTGACAATATAAACAATTAAAGCGTAGCTTTATATATATATATATATATATATTTATATATAAATATATATATATATATACATATATTAAAAAACAAATGCTTACCTTTGCAGTATCCTTCTCTAATCTGTGCATTTGTGCCCACAACCCATCCATTTAGCAATGATAGCTTCTACTCCAGCGATGCTGCTTTCTCCACACTGAACATACAGATCCATTCTGAACCGCTGAATAGATAATCTATCATGTGCTCCTATACACAAAGGTTAGCAGCTGAAGGAGACAGAGAATGAGGAGCACTGGGATCAGCATTAAATGTATTGAATCGCTAGAGCTTAGTCTAAATGAACTGTTACCTGAGGGCTTGAAATTCCCATGTATTCCAATAGGCTAGTCTACACCAGGGTGTTTGTAGAAGGCATGTTTTTGAGTGTTTAACCTCCTGGGCGGTTCATTTCTGTCCAGATTTATGTCTAAAAGCGGTACATTGTTTTTCACGAAAATTTTTTTTTACAGAATATAATAGTATGAGTATGAAAAAATTTGAAACACAAAATCATGTCAAAATAATGAATTGAATGAATTAAAAAAAAAAAAATTATACTCATAATATTATATTATACTGTAAGTATTGCATTCAATACAGTTATTTTGTATTGAATGCAATACAAATGTATTTGAATTTCCCGCACCGCCCCGTCGGCAACGTCCTCACGCACCAACGTCACTGGGAACTCCCCGGTGACTCATCGAGTGCAGAGGAAGCCGGCCGGAGGAAGAAAGAAGACGGACAATGCGGAGAAGGACGACGCGGGATGCTGGCAGATCAGATAAATAGTGATTTACTATTACTTCCCCTAGGTTTACCTATACCGAGTGTGACTGGCAGTTACTGCTTTTAGCATCTTTTTTTCTACCGCCAAGGAGGTTAAGAGAGCGCTTGATTTACATTTTTCAACTGCTTTTAATCACATATAAATGCTTTTACAAGGGTTCAAAAACCCTTTAATCTAAAACTGAACCATTTTTTTGTTTACTCTCCAACCTTTCGGACCTCAGGGACCACGAAGTTCATAATTTTAAATCCTGCGGTTGATTAACTCAGGTGGTAATCCCAAGTGTGGGACGGGGTGAATTTTATGTTCCAATAGCGATAACCCAAGCCAAACTTAAAAAATACACCTGCTCCCCACGATCCAGCGGCGTCCTCCAGCGATTTTTATAATAATTATTTATAATTATTTGTTATATTATAATTTATGATGTGTGTTATAAACTTTATCATACCCAGGAGTTTTTCTTAAGAATTACAGGCCTACAATAATAAACAATAAATTTTCATGCAAAACAATGTACCGCTTTTGACATAAAAATGCCAACATAATTAGAAGGTCAGGGAGGTTAATATGTGTAACAAGATAAAATATATAACTTAGTTATAGTTATTTGGTAAATTATTATTTTGTATAGTTATAATAATAATAATAATAATTTTATGCCCACTATGGGGCATTTGCTGGAAGGATGTTTGAAAAGCATCTCTCATATAATGTCACAAGTGTTAGTTTTTCAGTCCCTTGAAATAAAATTAGGTCATATAAAGAAGAAAGTGGTTCTGCTATTTGTATATAACATATTTGATTCTCCCCCAGAGTGTAAATAAAGAAAGGCAGTAAAACAAATGCTTGAAAGCATCACATGTTCTTTTATTATATCAAGAGCTACAAGGCTGAGCACTGTGATATGGCAAATAAGGAATGTATCATATGTAAAAAAAAGTCAAGAATGGCTTGTTTCTTAATTTTTTTGATACAGAATAATATCAAAAATAAATCTATATTCCAGTTATTGCAAAATGCTGTTTTGAAATATGTACTGCATGTAATTTTGTCTTGACAGTAAGTACTGTCCTCCTGATTTTTAAAATGTTTTAGGAGGACATGCTAATTTAGGAGGACATGGTAATTCTGCTAGTAATTGGTTGAATTTAATTTGGGCTGACGCATAAAGAATAATGACCTTTTGGTTTTTGTAATTGTTTATTTATTTATTTTTCTAAGGAAAAGAAAACAAAGTCAGCAGATATTTAGAAAGTTAAAGATCAAGATTTACCAAAGCTTTACAGACTAAATAAAGTAATAGTATTAAAGCATTAAAATTGATATAAAACTCGTATTTATGAAACAAAAGATGGCATTGAAAAAAGTTAGCACAATCAAAAAGGTAAAAATAAAACTCAACTAGGTAATTGTTTGGTATAATAAAGAAAAAGCATACCAAGAAGTGGACACTATGCATTTTTTTGCAATGTCTTATTCTACTATATTCATACTGCAAAAAAGAGGTCAGCCTTCAATTCTTTATCCAGAGAAGCTTCTATCCAGTCCATTTGGATTACATGTAGTAATTTCTCTAGGAAGAGTCCTAATGTAGGGGGATCATGACCTAAACATTTATGCTGGATTAAGTTTTTGGTAACCAGTGATATGATAGACAGAAACTTCCCACACCCCTCGGTAATACATACTCCCTGCAGGTTGAAATTGCCAAAAAAAAAACCCAGGTTGGGGATAGGAGTAAAGAGTTTACTAGACAGAGCAGTGCAATTGAAACCACCAGCTTCCAAAAACTTTTAATCATTGGGCAGTTCTAAAGCATTTGAAATAAATCAGCATCCACTATTCCACGTTTCAAACACTGGGAGGAGGAATGGATCCCTATTTGGTAGCACTGTGAAAAAGTTTCAGCATCACCTGCAGAAAGAACAGCCCTCCATGCTCTTCTAAAGTCTGCCAGGGTATTAACAGGACTTATGACTGCCCCATCTACTCATGCTTGATGACCTTTCCCCATAGTCAAGAGGCATTTTGTACTCTGTTTTGGCCTACCTACCAGGGATTGTTTCCAACAGAAGCCTATCTTGCAGCTTAGCCCAATTATTGGCTGAGAGATTTCGAATAACACTTGACACATATGATCTAATTTGAAAATAGAAAAAAAAATCTGCCCTCACAAAAGGATACAGAGTAGAAGCCGCTGCAATAGAGATTGGCTTTTAGGTTAGGTTAGGTTTAGGCAGAGGTCTTGACCAGTACTGTCAGAGGTTCTATATAGTATGCCTGGGACGTCTGGATTCCCCAACATTGGTAGGAGAAAAAGAAAAATGGCTATTAAGTTGGAATCGATTTCTAATTTTGTGACATACTTGCCAACATGTGTACAGGAGGGGGTTATTAAGTACTTCCAGGGGCAGCAGTTTGTATGTGCAAAACATTACTTAAACATAGATGGGGCAACATCTGTTGGTCCAGATCTGAATCGGTGTAACAGTCTCTATCAATCAATCTCTAACATTACTAATGATTGCCACCCAGTTGTATAATGCTACATCAGGAAAGTTGAGACCACAATTTTTAACTGGTTGCTGCAGGACATACGTGCCCAGCCTAGCCTTTTTGCCTGCCCAAATACAGCATCCGAAAAGATCATAAAGATTCTGTAGTTCCTTTGGCTTAGGAATATTAGGTAATGCAATATCCTCCGCATGCTGTCTCCCGCTTGCCATCTGGGTATAAAGCCTATTGCCCATTTGGTCAGCCGACACTAAGTCGCCTAAACTATCTTCCAATCGGGCTGCCAAGATTGTCGTCAGAATCTTTGCATCCAGATTAGGAAGAGAAGTTGGCCTATAATTAGACCAAATCATTGCGTCAGTAAAAGGCTTTGGTAACATACAGATGGCAGCTTCCAACATGCTCGAATCAAGGACTTCCCCCTTCAAAATCCCATTAAATGTCTCCACCACAAAAGGTCCTAATATTTGCTTGTATTTTTTATAATATACTGCTGTAAACCCAGGTCCTATTCTAATGTAGGGTTTAAGATCCCCAATAGCTTTGATCACTTCCAACAAGGTAATAGGGGCTTCTAAAATTTCCAGTCTATTAGAGGGAATTTTTGGAAGGTTTATAGACTGAAAAAATGTTTCCAAAGCTCTCTTATCAAAAGAACGAGGGGTTTGGTACAGTTTTTTCAGATTTTTATTAAATTCCTGCATTATATATTGGATTACTAGTGGGTCCAATCCCATTGACCCTAAGTCTATAGGTATTTGGGCGTCTTTCTGAGTACCTCAGCCTATTTGCCAATAATGTATGCATTTTGTTACTGTATCTGTAAAATTTATTATTTGACCATCTCAACGTTTTCTCAGCAATAGATGCTGTACAAAGATTCAATTGTGTACGGACTTCCTCCATTTGTCGTCTTATACTCTTATTTAATGAAGCTTTGTACTGTGTACGCAACTCTTCATGTTTGAATTCTAACTTTATTACCCTTCCCCTACGTTTCTTTTTAATCTGTGAGGCTATCTGTATGAGTCATCATACAGATACCGTATGATTACGATTATGATTACCACCGTGTTATGCACTGCCCATAGCATGACGGGTGATATCATGGGTTGTTGGTTTATTGAAAAGTACTCAACCAAAAGGGAGCATAGTAGGACACCAATGTCACTTGGGCGTCATTTAATGTTCCAATGAATATCAAGTATCGACCATCCACACCTTTCTGTCCAATTGAAATTACACTGTTTTCCTGAAGCCAATAAGCACCCCTCTAGGTTTTACTGCTGCATTAACTTTGAAAACAGTTGGATAGGCCGCATGAAAATATTTTGGGCAGGAAGAAGTAGAGAAGCGTGTCTCTTGTAGACAATTTTACATCTGCTTTACGTGTATGAAATTAACGGAATGCTTGTGACCTTTTAACTGGGGAATTAAGACCTTGTACATTAGGAGAGAGTATTTTCTTAAAATGATTTCTGGCCTCTTCTAGCAAAGAGATAGCTTGTAACTTGCCCTCATATGTAAATAACAAATTAAAGGGGAAGCCCTATCTATAAGGAATCTGCTGGTTCTGTAGAATCTGAAGAAATGGTTTCATCTCTGCAGCGCAATATCATTGCTGGACCCAAGTCCTAAAAATGTTGGTAATTATGACCTTGAAAACTGAGGGGTTCCTTCTTTCTGGCTTCCTTCATTATCGCATCTTTAACATAAGGATAATGCAATTTAACCACGATATCCCTTGGTGGGCCATCACGTTTTGGTTTTACTAATATGCGACATACACGATCCAGTTCTAACTTTTCCACCACTATCTCAGGACATATTTCACAGAAAGGGCAGTCACTGTTGTATTAAGATCAGTTATGCTTTCTGGTAAACCACGTATACGGAGGTTAGAGGGTCAGGCCCTATTCTAGTCCTCCATTTTATGATGTAAAAGCTGTACCTCCTGTTTCAAATACTCAATATCCTCTTCATGCCCCTCTAGGACAGTGGTAAAATCATCTACTTGCCCCTCTAGTTGTACTGTACGCTGGCCCAACTCTCTTAGCTCCTTTGTAAAATGCTCTGTAAATTTCTTAGTAGTATTTTCAAATGTGGTATGTAACATTATTTGAAATTTTCCAAAAGGCTTTCTGAATGGGAAAACTTTTGCAACTGATGCTGGTGTTGAGAGCAGGCTCCCTGTATACATCTCTGGTTCATCAGAGCACTCACTTCTTTCCTGACACATGTGAGGGGAGGAATTCTGCATGCTGAAGCTGCCTGTGTTATCACACGCTGCTGCCGGCTCTTAGCGTGAGTCAGCACCTGCGTTCTTCCACCGCAAGCCTCCCTCAGCATTGCTCCTCACTCAAGAAGCCTCCTGGAGCCAGAACCGCCGTCTGACGTGCCTGCTACAGCCCTGTTTGTCCCAGTGTAGAGCGGAGCCAGCTCAGGACTCTAACATCCACCTGTTCCGCGCATGCGGCCCTTCTCAAATTGTTGTTTTACAGCTTATCCATGCCACTTCAACTGTAGTGAGTGTCAAAAACCCTATAATTTATATCCACAAAGTGAGCACAGTCATCTTTACATTGTCTGCCCATTACAATTTACACTATTAGCTGTACATTGAAGGATGACACCTATGCAGACTTCCTGAAGCCAAGTAATGAGATAATGTAATTGCAACAAGGTGGTTTTACAAATTACACACCTTCTGTTCTGTTCTTGAACAATCGACATTAGCTTTGACACACATGGTTACTAAATCAAAGTGACTAAAACTCATACGAACTGAAGAAGTAGTTTGGATATGCCATGAAAATCCAGTTGAATGTGAGTAACTACTACCACTACTAGCTTAGCTGAAACATAATATTTTTAACTGTAAGAGGTTATTTGTGGTAGGTAAATCTGCTGATCCAGGGATTGGCTTCTGCTTGTATTGGGAATTTGAATATTAATATTATTATTATTATTTTTAATATTATTTTAATAATAAATTATTAATAATCAGGTAAAGTCAATAGCTAGTTTACAGATCCATGTGCAATTGTCCCTGTAGCTAGTCTGCCAAATTGGCCAAAACAAATTAGTAGACTCTGTTTAATATTCACCAATTAAAAATCCTAAATTGGCTTTTTTGAAGTATGAATATGTTTAATAATTTAATAATACTTTTTTTTTTACATGTGAAGAGATTATGGCTAATTATGTTGAAAAAAGAATGCCTTACAAATGAATCCTGTGAAAGCAGTGCACAGACAGACGTTGATGGCAAAAATTCTGTAAGCCAAATTCAGGGCAAGATTTATCTACAGTCATAGAAGGCATGTACCCATAGACTGTGGAAGCAGGTTGTTGCCATTTGATGTATAGCTATTTTTTTAACTCTCTGTGCAAATATTTATCTCATATATGGTTATTTCTATTATGACATGAGTGTTTTGTTTAAAAAATTAATTCTAGCTGAAAGGTTTTACTAAGGCTACGTAAACATGTTCAATTATTGTCGTAATTGAAAGGATCTTTCACTTTAACATAAACATACCGTATTTTTCGGACCATAAGAAAGTGGGGGGAAAAAGTCCCTGCATCTTATGGTCCAAATGTATCAAAATGTATCCTTCCCAGCTGCTGTCCCGTCACCCCTCTGCCTTTTCTCCTGTCTCCAGCACGGCCAGAGTGACTGTGTCTCCTGTATCTTGCTCCCGGCGTCCTCCCACTCTCAGCATGATTGGCTGACAAAGTCATGCTGGGAGCATTCTCCCAACATGACTTTGTCAGCCAATCATGCTGAGAGTGTTCCCTGAATCACTCACAGCACACATAGTAAAATCACATATACGTACACAACACAAACACAATGTAAACAAATGTTATATTGCAATCCGATTGTCATACATTGTATGACAATCGGATTACAACTGAAAGGAAATACTCACCCAGTGTCCGCAGCTCTGCTTGCTGGTATCTGTAGTGAGATGTACGGTATAGCACAATGCAGAAATCCTGCATTGTACTGTGCATCTCTCCATAGATACGAGC
The DNA here is from genome assembly GCF_032062135.1 of Pyxicephalus adspersus. Lineage (NCBI taxonomy): Eukaryota > Metazoa > Chordata > Amphibia > Anura > Pyxicephalidae > Pyxicephalus > Pyxicephalus adspersus. The sequence continues at coordinate 90,480,001 of NC_092862.1, forward strand.
AGCAGCAGCTTCCAGCGTGTCTGTCTGTGTGAGGCAGGGAAATCCCCCCCCTCACATCACTCGGAGGATGAGTCATCTTCCAGTGATGTGATTGGTGATGTATGGGGGTGTGTCAGGGAGGGTGTGTCAGATTACAATGTAATCTGCTTCTAAATGGTTTTTACAGTACAAAAACACCACACAACATAAAAATAAAAGTACCGCACATTTTTAATTTTATTTTTAGATTACATTGTTGTCTATTATTTCATTATTGTTTTAAATTATTATTTATATTTATGTATTATATTATAATTTATGATTTTAATATAATAAATAAATATAATTATCATACCCGGGAGTTAATCCTAAGAATTACAAGCCCACAATACAAACAAAAATTTCTATGCAAAAAAAAAAATAGGATAGGATTTTATTAAAAGTACATTTTTTTTTTACATGATTGTGTGTTTCAAACATTTTTTATATTCATGATATCTACTAGACCCTTGTTCGGACATATTTCTGTAATTTACAGGTCTAAAATGTAAAAAAAAAAATTTCATGAAAAACAGTGTAACGCTTTTGGTACAGAAATCCAGACCTCAGTGTAACGCCCAGGAGGTTAATGTCTTTTGATATAAAAGCAGAATTAAAGGGGCATTAACCCCTGTTTGTTTACCTGTCGTTTATAGGTAGGTAAGCAGAGAGGGGGTTTGGGCAATGAAAGCGCCCTAATACTTACAGATTCCATGATCCAAAGGGGTCCTGGTCCAGTACCGGATGCCCCGACATGGACGAGGCTTGCTGTTTGGTCCACCTTGATGGCGTCCTACGGAGTTCACAGAAGAAGCTCCAAAGATTTCCTGGGACCCAAAGCTGTCCCTCGTCATCCAATCAGTGAGCGGCGTGGGACACGTGATGACGTCACTGCACTGTGAGAAACTGAGCTTTCTAGATTCTGACTCTAGCAATGAGGAGTTCTTGGGGTTCTCATAAAACGAGCAGAACCTTTACCGTAAATCTTCAACTTTATTCTTTTTTATTACTGAAGTCTCTCGACTTTGTTAATAATGGTTTTAAATGCTGCTGTTTACTTTACAGGGTTTATTACATGTGTTTATGACTGTGATGTTGGTTTTTAATGCACATAAAATATTTTAGGACACTATTTGTTTCAGAATCTTTTTTTTCTTCATTTCCTTTCTCTAAAAAACTGGTGCGTCTTATGGTCCAGTGCGTCTTATGGTCCGAAAAATACGGTAAATCTTTTCCGCATTGCCTTATTGATCATTTTAGGTTACTTGTCATTATTTATATTGAGTATTGCTCTTCTGTCCTAACCCACAATGGTATTAAAAGGAACTCAATGTGGCTGAGGTTTTGTTAAGATAATATTTTGGCCAATATATAAAAGTAAATGTTCTGTATATTGTAAATTTAGAATGTATAAATATGCAATTCTGTGGTGTCGCTATTCTGCCTGCATTGTTTACTACTCTGAGGCTAATAGTATACATACTACCCATTCCACTGATTTCTCTTTTCATTGACTTTATACTGCAGGCTCAAAGTGAGATGCTAGATAATATCAAAGCACAATTTTACCTTTGTATAAGGCAATTTAAAACAAAAAATTGGGGTACTATTGTAGCACAAAGTGATTTCAGCAGATCAAGGCACATGTTTTTCACCTAATGAACACACATTTAGCAGAAACAGTTATAAAAAAAAAAATATGGCACTGAGAACATATAAAGTGAGTATTCAAATACACAGCGTTCCCACTTTCTGCACTCCCTCCCATTCTGTTAACTGGTGCCTGGGAAAAGGTGGGGGCCCTGGACAACTGCCCAGTTTTCCCATATTGTTTGGTGGTTGGCAAGGCTCGCGCTTGTCAATCAGTGTTTTACATGCATCGGACATATAGGTGTTTAGTTTGCAAGTTATGGGGTAATTTTTGAATCCAACCTAGAGCTGCATATGAGCACTTGTGAGCTGCATGTGAGTAGGCTGGTGTTTTGGGTGAATGCTCCAAAATCCACATGGAATATCATCTTCTCTGAAATGTGACCAGATGTTTGCAGTCTGGTAGAGTTCCTGGTAACCAGGAAAAACATGCACAGAGGACCGCTTAAATAGGGAGTATTTTGATTTCCGTTGTCTTTATTGATAGTATGATAGCCTCTTTAAATACTAGAAAAGTATGATGCTCTTGCAACTGGCAATGTTAACAACACTAAATTTTGCCTCCGGGAAATTAGTAGTGTATGACCATACTGCAGTTAAACTGCTACTTCAAAAAAAAAAAAAAAAAAAAAACTTGTACATTTAGTTTATACTGTCTAAGAATTCAATTGTGTTCCCAGAAAATGTTAATTAGTATTACATTATTCAACACTGTTCAACTTACTGTTCTCATGCATGTGGAACTAAACAGTACAATTACATGTTATTAAACATGTACCGTTGCCATTCTAGTTGCATCTGCAGTCAGTTCTGCAATGGCACCTTTCTCTTGAGTTTGCTAGGGGTTCCTTGAGCAAAAAGTACTCTGTATCTGTATTTATCTGTAAGAATGGAATTCTTCCCAATGGCTAAAAATGTAGGAGGAATTCTATCAATTGACCACACACTAATGTACTGTGAGCTGTTGATGTAGTAATTATAATATGAATTTCCTAAGGCCTTAAAGTTATTTCTAAAGTTCCCCCATGTTAAAAAGTTTAGGAACAGGTGTTCTACATTTTACTGACAACCTTTACCCTATATGCCGCTACTGTGCATCATCCTTCCCCCTTCTACTGATGGTACTAAACTACAGAAACACAAAGTAAGTGAAGAAGCTCATTAATGGTCAGATATTAGAGCATAAAGCAAAGAGCAGGACAACTGTGCCAGAGTATACACCTTTAACAACAAGTCAGCAATTCACATTCCTATAATAATAGTGTTATAAGTTAATAAAGCTCCATCTGTTTCTGTCAGTTCCAGTTCAGTGTCATCTTTAATAACTACAGTTATGTTAAAATAATGTTCCTGTGTGTTTTGTGAAAGTGGTTGACAACGAAATTTAATAAGATGTAACAGAGTTATAATATTACCTAGCAGGAATGTTTGCATCACTTGTTCTATTTAGTTTCAAATTACACAATTTTTAATATTTTGTGAATTTTAAAAGCATTAGAATTTGTAAAAGATTAGCATTGTTTTACATTTTTGTACACACTGTAAGCTGGCGTTAACTAGGTTTTTATGTGTATTTGTACTTGTATTTTATTTTTACTTTATATAGCTTTATTTCCTGTGGTCAATTCTGGAAAAACTATCCATTGCAAGCTGCATAACGTGAATCTCTTGTTTTCAAGTTTTTCTTTGTTCCCAAATTACAGTGCAACTCTATAAGAGCCTAACACCAAAGTCTCTGCTACAAAAATTTACAATGCGTGGAGTAGAGTATTTTCTTCTCCCCCAGCTCTGCTTAGCAAATATATGAAAAGTAGAGATCATAGACATAGGACTCTTGTATCTATTCTTCTCTAAAGTTTGAAGATGAGAAAGTCTGATCACCGATCATTAAATCTGAGCTCTAAACAAATATAAACAAATTAATGCTGAGTTACATAGTAAGTCAGGTTGAAAAAAGACATAAGTCCATCAAGTTCAACCACTAGGGAAGTAAACATATCCCACATTTAAACCCTATGAACATAGTTGGTCCAGAGGAAGGCAAAAAAAATCCTGGTACAATTTGCTTCAACAGGGGAAAAAAAATTCCGTCCTGATTCCATGAAGCAGTCGGATGTTCACTGGATCAATGGTCTCTGTTATCTTTCATTTAAAGCCTTAATAACCAGTTGTATTCTGTACTTTTGGAAAATCATCCAGCTTTTTCTTTAACCACCTGGGCGTTACACTGAGGTCTAGATTTCTGTACCAAAAGCGTTACAGTTTTTCATGAATTTTTTTTTTTAAATTGTAGACCTGTAACTTACAGAAATATGTCCGAACAGGGTTCTAGTAGATATCATGAATATAAAAAAAGTTTGAATATATTTTGTATTATTTTGTATTGGACTGGATACAGAACTTTGTATTGAATCCAATACAAAATATTTGAATTTCCCGCTATGACCCCCATCGACGGGCGCATGCACGCACATCATCAGGAATCACCGAGGGACCCGTACGCGAACGCCAGGTATTCTAATTCTTTCCAAACTTCTGTACTTCCATGCAAAAAGTGTTACATTTTTTGCATGGAAATTTATTTTAGATTGTAGGCTATAATTCACCAAATTACTCAAAAATTACTTATAATTCACCGAATTACCGCATAACTCACCGAAATATGTCCAAAATTTTTTAAATTTAATAATAAAATTTTTTTTATAAAACATAAAAAAACCTTTAAAAAAAATCTTTAAAAAAAAAATCTTTAAAAAAAAGTTTAAAAAAAAAAATAGTGTATAATGTAATGTACAGTAGCCTATATAATATATATATAATACAATTATATATATATTATATAAGGATTTCTTTGTATTGGACTCAATGTATTGGAGTTCAATGCAAAGGAACTCAATACAAAATTTTGAATTTCCTGCCCCGCCTTCCTCCCGCACCGACGCATGCAGTGACGCCCCCGGGAAACCCCGGTGATCGTCACTGCACTCGCCAGCTGAAGCAAGAAGACGGAAGACGTGTCCGGAGGAGCTGCGGGGAGAAGGTGAGTATTTTTTTTTTCGATCGACGCTGGATCATTGCAGCGAGGACCAGGTAAGTGAGGGGAAATTAGGTAGGGAGAAAAGTTCGGGCTTATCGATAGTTGTAACTTTTTTTAGCCCGAACCAAGGTCGGGGTTATCGGTTGGGTGGTTAAGCAATCTAAAGTAGTTGCCTAAACTACTTCCTGAGGGAGCCTATTCCACATTTTCACAGACCTTACAGGGAAGAATCCCTTTTCCGCAGCATAAGCTTTTTTTCCTCCACATTCTTTGTAATGATCTTAAAGTGAATTGTTCGGAGAAGAGTTCTCTATATGGGCCATTTTTTTTTATACAGGGTGCTCATATCCCCCCTTAAACGTCTCTTCTCAAGAGAGAGAGTAGATTCAGGTCAGCTAATCTCTCCTCTAGCTATAGCTAAATTCCTGCCTTCCTTTTATTAGTTTATTTGCCTTTCTCTGCACTCTGCCAATTCCACAATGTCCTTTTTGTAAACTGGTGCCTAAAACTGGACTGCATATTCCAGATGTGGTCTGACCAATGCTTTGTACAGTGACAGGATTATGTCTCCATCTCTGCAGTCTATTCCTCTTTTAATACAAGAAAGTACTTTGTTTGCTTTTGATTTTGCAGCTTGGCATGCTGTTAATAAATCTATGTTCTACCAGAACCACCAGATCCTTCTCCATTTCTGACTCCCCCAAATGTATTCCCCCTAGATAATATAAAGCATACATGTTGTTAGCCCCCATGTGCATAGCTTTACATTTATCTATATTAAATGTAATTTGCCATTTGGCTGCCCAGTCAAACTGTACATCCTGGTCTGCTTGTTGATTATATACATCCTGTATGGACTTACCTCCATTGCATAGTTTGGTGTCATCTGTAAACACAGAAATGGTACCTTTTAATCCCAAACTCTATATCAATGATAAAGATGTTAAACAGTAAAGGTCCCAACACTGATCCCTGGGGTACACCACTAATAATACAGAGTATGAATAATTTATTGCTAATATTACTAATCTCTGGATGTGGTCCTCAAGCCAGTTCTCTATCCATTTACAGATTGACTTTTCTTAACCTATTGACCCTAACTTGCTTATTAACCCCCCTAGCGTTCTAATTCTGTCAGTTTTTTGATGCAAAAAGTGATCCTATTTTTTTTGCATAGAAATTTTTGTTTATATTGTGGGCCTGTAATTCTTAGGATTAACTCCCGGGTATAGTATTTATATTTATTTATTATATTATAATTATAAATTATAATTCAATACATAAGCTTCCCTTTTGTAAACAGTGCTGGCAGGTTGCGCCGGTTAGCCCTAACAGTTCCATAGGCATCTGTTCTGTGTTGCAGAAGGAACTTATAAAGCTCAGGAGAGGTGTAGAAGTTGTCAGTTGTGACACAAAAGCCCTGACCTAGCAATGGCTCAATGAGGGATAGCACTGAAGATGTTGCCAATCCATAATGGCTGTATCTGGGGTTGAACTGTGTCCCTTTTCCAGTGTACAGCACCGTATTCCACATCTAGCCAGATGAGGATTCACACAACATATAGGTCTTCATGCCAAATCGTGCCCTCTTTGACACAATGTACTGCAACCAGCTGAGCCTCCCCTTGTAAGCCATTAGACTTTCGTCAATGCTGACATCTCTTTCTGGCACATAGGTTTGCTGGCAATTTTGTAGAATCATCTAAGACACTTCTCAAATTTTCTTGAGTTTTGGTGCAGGATGGGTAGTCTCATCAAATTCTTCATTGTTTGCGAAGTGCAAGTACTTCATGACGAGGGAAAAGCGGTATCCTGGCATGACTGTGCCGAAGACTGGAGTGGCAATAATTTTGTTCTTGGTCCAGTACCACTTCTGCACGGGTTTGCCCATAACTCCCTTCAGGATCACCAAGCCCAAAAATAGCCAAATGTCATCCTTGGTCACAGGTTCCCACTTTCTGCTTCTTGCAAACCTCAGGTGTGGAGCACCTTGTTTTTTGTCCAGGGTACATACATAAAACAAAATAAAAAATGTATTTTAGGACACGTTATTTTAAAGTGTGAAGGTTGCAAGTAATATGTTAGCAAACACAGAGCAGCATACATGTTGGCATAAAAAAAAAAATTCAAAAGTTAGCACAGAGCAGCACACATGTTGGCAAAAAAAAAAAATTAGCAAAAAATTTCAAAAAGTTAGCAAACACAGAGCAGCACACATTTGCATAAAAGAAATTAGCAAAAAAATTTCAAAAAGTTAGCAAACACAGAGCAGCATACATGTTGGCAAAAAACATTAGCAAAAAATTTCAAAAAGTTAGCAAACACAGAGCAGCATACATGTTGGCATAAAAAAAATAGCAAATAAATTCAAAAGGATAGCAAACACAGAGCAGCACACATTTGCATAAAAGAAATTAGCAAAAAAATTAAAAAAGTTAGCAAACACAAGATTGGTTTACCTGTTTGTCTCCGCAACAATTTTTTCGATAACTTCATCGGTCAAAAACAACTTCAGGTGTGCCAGGGTCAAGGTATGCATCTCGTCGCATTTAGCCTCAATTTAATAATTTTTATAAGTCATCAAAAGGTCAGATCAAGGTCAGGGCTCATAGTGGGCAAAATGCTTATATTGTATGTTATTGTGTGTATTTTACTGTAAAAAAATTTAAAAGCAGATTACAGTCACATTCGGGGATTACCGCTAGGGGGGTTAACTGACTGCGGGGTACTGTGTCAAATGCTTTAGCAAAGTCCAAGTACACTATATCAACTGCTATTCCACTGTCCACCTATTTACCTACTTCCTCATTAAAAGAGAGTCAATTTGTTTGACAACATCGGTCTTTCTTGAAGCCATGCTGACTGTCACTTATAATATTTTTTTCCAGCAGAAACTCCCCTATGTGGTTCTTTATCAAACTTTCTAGGACCGTTCCAACTATGAATGTTAAACTAACCGGTCATTAGTTACCTGGTAATGACTTTGCTCCCTTTTTGAAGAAAGGAACCACGTTGGCCGTATACCAGTCAATCGGTACCATGCCAGTGACTAAAGAGTCTCTAAAAATGAGAAATAATGGCCTTAAAATAACTGACCCCAGCTCTTTGAGGACACATTGATGTAATTCTGGTGCTTTGTCAACCTTAATTTTGCCCAACCGTTTCTCAATCATATCAATTTTGAGCCATTGTGATTCATTTAAAGCAGTGACATTGCTGGTATGAATTTGGACTTGATCTTGGCCATTTTCCTTTGTATACACAAAGCTAAAAAAAAGTGTTTAGTAAATCTGCCTTTTCTTTATCCTCAGTTACCAACCCAAAGACATCCTTTAAGGGGCCCACATGCTCAGATCTGATCTTTGTGCTAATAATTTATTAAAAAAGATTTGGGGGTTAGCCTTACTTTTCTTTGCAATCTGTCTTTCATTTTGAAGTTTTGCACATTTTACCTCCTTTTTACATCTTTTGTTATATTCTTTGTAGTTTTCAAACAATGAAAGTGATCCTTCATTTTTACATTTTTGGAATGCCCTATTATTGTTCCTTATGGCACATTAGCTGTGAGCTACATAGGTTATAATTTTAGCCTTTTAAATGTATTACCCATTGGAATATATTTTTCAGTGTGCTTTTGTAGAACAGACTTGAAACATTCCCATTTCTATTCTGTGTTCTTTGAGGACAATATTGTCTCCCAGTCCAAGTCACA
>NC_092862.1:90489481-90523860 GCF_032062135.1 Pyxicephalus adspersus
AAGGATGTGACAAAATTACGGGGTTAACCATCCTAGCCATTTTTTTTTGCCCGACCTTCGTACGGGCATACCGGCTAGGTGGTTAAATCATTTTATGGTCACTGCTACCCAGATTCTCTTTTATATGCACATTTGTTATAAGCTCTGCATTGTTAGAAAGAATGAAGTCCAGCAGAGTATCATTTCTAGTTGGGGCTTCTATAAACTGTACCATGAAATTATCTTGTATTACATTCACAAACTTCCTCCCTTTGCTGTTCCTGTAGTGCCATTACTCCAGTCAATGTCAGGGTAGTTGAAATCTCCCATGATTAAAACACTTCCACTTTTTGCTGCTTTTTCCATCCGTGTCTGCCTAAAGCAGACTTCAATAACTAATTATCTGTTATTTAACCCTACATTCAACTCCACCCATAATGCCTTAACCTCATCGCTTGTTCCATCCGCAATTTCTTCTTTCACATTCACTTTCAGATCACTACTCACATAGACAGACACCACCACCCTTTCTTTTGACTCTGTCTTTAAGAAAGAGAGCATAACCAGGAATATCGACAGCCCCGTCATGTGAAAAACTAAGGATTCAGCAATGCCAACTAAGTCATAGGCCCTGATTCACTTAGCAAAATTGGAGGCTTGGTCGCGCATTCGTATTCGAGATCCAAAATTGGAAGCCTTCACTCAATTCACTAACTAATTTCTGTTAGTAACAGAAATTAGCTCGCTGCTGGAGCCGCGCATCCCCAGCAGTTTTACACTGGCGAGCTTGCATTAAAAGTCACTGTTCCCCTAAAAAAGCATTTTTTCCAATGGCACACATATTACCCTTAGCTTTAAAAAAAAATGTTTGTGCTGTTCAAATGTTTAAAACATCTTTGCGCTGAGAAAAAATCATATTTTAAAATGGCTTATTTCTTTCCTGTTGGAGAGTTAACTGATTTCAGCTCCTCTACATAGGCGCCAATCTAAACGCTTACGATGCATAATTATTCGGGTGATCGAACGTTGAATTCGAACTCCATTAACCTCCCTAGCGGTATTCCCGAGTGTGACTCGGGGTGGAAAAAATTGCAAAAAGCGGTAATCCCGAGTCACACTTGGGGTACCTTTGAGGGTCCCTCTTACCTTATCCCCGCGCTCCAGCGGCGATCTCACGATCCCGCTGTGATGGCGGGGCGCTTCTCCGTCGGGGGGCGTGGCCGGGCGGGAAATTTAAAAGCAGATTACGGAGTATTATTATTAATACGGAATATTATTATTAATCAATAATATTGCACCCTTGTTTGGAAAATTTCAGAAGGAAATTTTTGATAAAATTTTTTTTTTTGGATAAATTACATTGTTTTGGGCTAATATTTCATTATTTTTATAATAATGATTTATAATTATGTATTATTTTATAAATTATGATTCTAATATAATAAATAAATATAATAATTATACCCGGGAGTTAATCCTAAGAATTACAGGCCCACAATATAAACAAAAATTTCTAAGCAAAAAAAATAGGATCACTTTTTGCATCAAAAAATGACAGAATTAGAACGCTAGGGGGGTTAAAGTCAAAGGGGGAAAAATTTGCGTTGTTTTTCGGGACGGTGTAGAGCTTCTATAAATACATTTCAAAAGACATGTCTAGACTCCCCCAGCTCTGCACAACACGCTACAAGTAAAGAAAAAATAAGGAAGCCTTTTTCTGTTGCTGGCAAGGCCATTTTATGGAAAGGAGGTCAAGGGAACATGCTGGATTTTATACGGTCTCCGAGTAGAGGCAGAGAGGGGCACGAGGGGGTTCCTCTGGTCCAAAAATTAGCCACCAGGTTTCACCACTCCGTTACAAGCCATACACAGGTTTCAGTCCAAAAATTAGCCAGCTACACAGCTCTGCTATAAGTTACAAGTGACAGGTGGCAGCAGCAGGAGGAAGAGGCGGTGGGCACTGAGACAGAGCAGGGACCGCATTGGTAACTGGCATCCAGAGCTGGGTGTAGAGCATCATCAATGCCACCTAGATGGCTGTAATGCCATATTTATGAATGGAGTACTGATAGGTGGCAACAGCAGGAGGAGGAGGCGGTGGGCTCTGAGACAGAGCGTGGACAGCATTGGTAACTGGCATCTAGAGCTGGGTACTGGGCAGGCAGCAGCAGTAACAGCATGAGGAGGAGGCGGTGGGCCCTGAGAAGGAGCAAGGACAGCATTAGAGGTTGAGGCCATCACCTATATGGACAGTGTCGAAGCTGTAGCTATTGGAGACATGAATGGATGAACGAGATTCCAATCTATCCCTACCTGCCATGTAGCGAAACCACATGAAACGGAATGGGCTTGGCAGAATCAGCGGGGAAAGAACACCCTGTTGAGCTTGGGTCTAGTCTGGCATCTAGAGCTGGGTACTGGGCAGTGGGCAGGCAACACCAGTAACAGCATGAGGAGGAGGCGTGTAGAAGGTGTAGCTATTGGGATGAAAGTTATTCCAACTCTCCCTACAGTGGGCCCTGAGACGTAGTGTGGATGGCTGTGTTACTCCTGCTCTTACTGCTGCCACCTGCCCACTGCCCAGTAAGCAGCTCTAGATGAAACGGAATGGGCTTGGTGGAATCAGCGGGGAAAGAAGACCCTGTTGAGCTTGAGTCTAGTCTGGCATCTAGAGCTGGGTACTGGGAGGAGGCGGTGGGCCCTGAGATGGAGCAAGGAGGGCATTAGAGGTTAAGGCCATCACCTATGTGGACAGTGTAGAAGCTGTAGCTATTGGAGACATGAATGGATGAGCGAGATTCCAATCTGTCCCTACCTAATATTATTATTATTATTAATATTAAACAGGATTTATATAGCGCCAACATATTAGGCAGCGCTGTACATTAAATACTAGGGTACTTGGCAGGCGGCAGCATCAGTGAAAGCAGGAGGAGGTGGCGGTGGGCCCTGAGAAGTGTGGATGGCATTGTTAACTGGCATCTATAGCTGGGTACTGGGAGGAGGAGGCGCTGGGCCCTGACACGGAGCAAGGACGGCATTAGAAGTTGAGCCAATCACCTATATGGACAGTGTAGAAGCTTTAGCTACTGGAGACATTGCTGTGTAGGGGACTGCCTTTTCCTATCTGCTAGCTGTAACTTTCTAAAATGCGGCATGAACAGCCTTCTTAACTGGCATCTACAGCTGGGTACTGGGCAGGCAGCAGCAGTAACAGCAGGAGGAAGGGGTGGTGGGCTCTGGAACAAAGTGTGGAGGGCATTAGTATCTGGCATCAAAAGTCGAGTACTGGGCAGGCAGCATCATTTACAACAGGAGGAGGAGGTGGTGGGTTCTGAGACAGAGTATGGATGGCATTAGTATCTGGCATCTACAGTCGGGTACTGGGCAGGTGGCAGCATCATTTACAGCAGGAGGAGGAGGCGGTGGGCTCTGAGACAGAGCCTGGACGGCATTAGTATTTGACGTCGAAAGTCGAGTAATTGGCAGGTGGCAGCATCATTTACAGCAGGAGGAGGAGGCGGTCGGCTCTGAGATGAAGTGTGGATGGCATTAGTATCTGGCATCTAAAGTCGAGTACTAGGCAAGCGGCAGCAACATTTACAGCAGGAGGAGGAGGCGGTGGGCTCTGAAACAGAGTGTGGACGGCATTAGTGTCTGGCATCTAAAGTCAGGTACTAGGCAAGCGGCAGCAACATTTACAGCAGGAGGAGGAGGCCGTGGCCTCTGAGACGGAGTGTGGATGGCATTAGTATCTGGCATCTACAGTCGAGTACTGGACAGGCGGCAGCATCATTTACAGCAGGAGGAGGAGGCGGTGGGCTCTGAGACGGAACGTGGACGGTATTAGTGTCTGTCATTTAAAGTCAGGTTCTGGGCAGGCGGCAGCATCATTTAAAGCAGAAGGAAGAGGCAGTGGGCTCTGAGACGGAATGTGGACGGCATTAGTGTCTGACATCTAAAGTCAGGTACTGGGCAGGCGACAGCATCATTTACAGCAGGAGGAGGAGGCGGTGGGCTCTGAGATGGAGTGTAGACGGCATTAGTGTGTGGCATCTAAAGTCAGGTACTGTGCAGGCGGCAGCATCATTTACAGCAGGAGGAGGAGGCTGTGGGCTCTGAGACGGAGTGTGGATGGCATTAGTATCTGGCATCTAAAGTCGAGTACTGGGCAGGCTGCAGCAACATTTACAGCAGGAGGAGGAGGGGGTGGGCTCTGAGACGGAGCGTGGACGGCATTAGTGTCTGGCATCTAGAGTTTTGTATTGGGCAGGCAGCAGCTTAATTTACAGCAGGAGGAGGAGGCGGTGGGCTCTGAGACCGCGTGTGGACGGCATTAGTATCTGGCATCTAGGGTTTTGTACTGGGCAGGCAGCAGCATCATTTACAGCAGGAGGAGGAGGAGGCGGTGGGCTCTGAGACAGAGCGTGGACAGCATTAGTATCTGGCATCTAAAGTCGTGTACTGGGCAGGCAGCAGCATCATTTACAGCAGGAGGAGGTGGTGGGCCCTGAGACAAGGTTTGGATTGCATTAGTATCTTGCATCTAGAGTTGGGTACTGGGAAGGCGGCAGCAGTAACAGGGAGTAGGACGTGGTGGGCCCTTTGACGGAGCGTGGACCGCATTGGAGGTTGAGGCCATCACCTCTATGCACAGTGTAGAAGCTCTAGCTAATTGAGACAAGAAAGGATTAACCAAAATCACACTTTCCATACCTACTATCTAGTGAAACTACATAAAAGGGAACAGACTTGGTGGAATATGCGGGGAAATACATACATTTTTTTATCATTTGTGGATATCTATCAAGTGCTATCACAGTTAACACAACACAGCAAGTGTTATCACAGTTATCTTGCTAACTATCAAAATAAATAGAAAATTTTCTGTATTTCTGTAAAAAAATACAGATAATTCATTCTGATACCACTTGCTACCTATGAAAATAAACAGAAAAATTTCTGTATTTCTGTAAAAAAATACAGATAATTAATTCTGATACCACTTGCTACCTATGAAAATAAACAGAAAAATTTCTGTATTTCTGTAAAAAAAATAGATAAATAATTCTGATACCAGTTGCTACCTATCAAAATGAACAGAAACATTTTTGTATTACTGTAAAAAAACATACAGTTAATAATTCTGATACCACTTGCTATCTATCAAAATAAAGAGAAAAATTTCTGTAAAAAAATACAGATAATTATTTCTGACACCACTTGCTACCTATCAAAATAAACAGAAAAATTTCTGTATTTCTGTAAAAAAAAAAATACAGATAATTAATTCTGATACCACTTGCTACCTATGAAAATAAACAGAAAAATTTCTGTATTTATGTAAAAAAAAAAATACAGATAATTAATTCTGATACCACTTGCTACCTATGAAAATAAACAGAAAAATTTCTGTATTTTTGTAAAAAAATTCAGATAATTATTCTGATACTACTTGCTATCTATCAAAATAAATGGAAAAATGTCTGTATTTCTGTAAAAAAATACAGATAATTAATTCTGATACCACTTGCTACCTATGAAAATGAACAGAAAAATTTCTGTTTTTCTGTAAAAAAAATACAGATAAATAATTCTTATAACCACTTGCTACCTATGAAAATAAACAGAACAATTTCTGTATTTCTGTAAAGAAAATATAGATAATTAATTCTGATACCACTTGCTACCTATCAAAATAAACAGAACATTTCAGTATTTCTGTAAAAAAAATACAGATAATTAATTCTTATACCACTTGCTACCTATGAAAATAAACAGAACAATTTCAGTATTTCTGTAAAAAAAATACAGATAATTAATTCTGATACCACTTGCTATCTATCAAAATAAACAGCAAAATTTCTGTATTTCTGTAAAAAAAATACAGATAATTAATTCTGATACCACTTGCTACCTATCAAAATAAACCGAAAATTTCAGTATTTCTGTAAAAAAATACAGATAATTAATTCTTATACCACTTGCTACCTATCAAAAATAACAGAAAATTTTCTGTATTTCTGTAAAAAAAATACAGATATTTATTTTTGATAGCACTTTATCAAAAATAAATATCTGTATCTGTTATCCATTCAAAAGGACAGAAACATTTGTGTATTTCTCTACTAAAAATACAAATATTTAATTATGAATCACACAGCTCCATTACAAGTGATTTAGGCCTCAGAGTAGATAAAGGCAGAGGGCCCTGAGGGGGGTGCTCGGTAAAAAAATATTTGTCAGTTACACAGCTCCATTACAAGTTATGGACCTCAGAGACAGAGTAGAGGTGGAGGGCCACTAGGGTGAGGAGTAGAAGGAGATGCCGAAAGGCTGTGAACGTGCTCTTCCCATCAAGATGTCCGTGCAGCAGTTGACGACTAATCAGTACACTCTGCAGAGGGGGTGTTAAAGTCATTGCCGATCCAAGCCTTATTTTAATAAAAGTGATCCGGTCGACATTTTCTGCGGAAAGACGAATCCGTTTGTCACTCACTACGCCCCTAGCTGCACTGAACACTCTTTCAGATAACACACTTGCTGCTGGGCAGGCAAGGATCTGAATGGCATATTCTGCCAGCTCCTGTCACTGCTCAAGCTTGGATACCCAGTAGCCCAGTGGGTCCTGGCTTTGCAGGTTGCAGATGTCCCATGCAGAGCTCAGGTATTCCTGCACCATGACTGAGTACCGCTGCTGAGTGTCATTGGCAATTGCTGCACGACTGGCAGCTTGCTTCCTCTGAAAAAAAGCCTGCATGGTTAGGCTTAGACGACCTCTACTGCTGCTGCCACCCATGCCGCTTAAAGCAGTTGTTTGGCTCCCATGGCTGGTGGAACTGCCATAGGGATCCCTGCTGCTGCTGGCAGCTGGAAAGGCTGAGCACAAGTCCCTTACAAGCACTTCTTGGTAGTGCTGCATTTTAGGTCCCCTGTATTGGGGAAAGATCAGCTGTTGTATCTCAGGCTTGTAACGTGGATCCAGTAATGTAGTAATCCAATAGTTGTTAGTCTTTGTTTTTATGTGTTCTATGCGTGGATCTTTGGCTAGGCACTCCTGCATGAAGGCTGTCATGTGGCTCAAACTACCCACAGCTGAGGTAATTCTGGACCCACGTTCCAGTGGGTTGAACAGCAGCACAGGGTCGTCCTCCACCTCCACCTGGTCTTGCCATCCACGGAACATGCCGCCTTGTGTTTGGGTGGATGGATGCCATGTACCCTCATTATCCTTCTCTGCCCCTTCCTCCCCTTCTCCCATGCCTGCAATCTCCTCCTCATCCTCTTCAACCTCCTCCTCTTCCTGGATTTGTGGTGCACTATGCCTAGTAGGCATGCATGTCTGAGATGATGTTTGAAACGTCATCTCTTGATGCAGCGTCCGCTGTCGTGTCCGAGATCCACCATCATCTGTTGCAGCAGGCGTATGATGGGAATGGTGTCACTGACACAGGCCTTATCTCTGCTGATCATCCTGGTGGCCTCTTCAAAAGGTGACAATACAGTGCACAAGTCCTCAATTTGCAGCCACTCCGGAGGGCCTGGCCACATCACAAATTAACCGGTGCACTGGCAGGTTGAGATTTCTCTGTAAATCCACCAATCTGGCACTGGCTGTGTACGACCGGCGGAAATGCGCTGACAACGTTCTGGCCTTCAGCAACAGTGGCTGGAGGCCTGGGTAATTCCTAAGGAAGCGCTGTACTATCAGGTTCATGACGTGAGCCAGGCAAGGCACTTAGAATGGCTGCGCCCGTGTGGCTGAGGGAACCCAGGCTTCGCAACCTCAGGACTGTGTGGCAACATCTGAATTGTGCACCGAAATAGCAAACTGCAGGTTGTTGCTGGCGGTGAACAGATGCTGCCGAATGGGAGGTGCTGGTGCTGGTTCTCCATGGCAAAGTGTCCCTGGAGGAAGAGGTTGAGGCACAAGAGTCAAAGAAGGAGGTGGAAGTGGAGGTTGAGGGGGAAATTGCATGGCGATGTGCTCTCGGACGGAGGTAGGTATGTAGGCCTTGCTGCAGCTGCATCTTCCCCTGCTGCCACCAAAGTTACCCAGTGAGCTGGTTGTCATCACTATGGACATTAAAAAATGCCCACACTGGCGAACATCTAACTGGGCCGAAAGGTGCTCTGGAGCTGGTGCTCGTGGTGGCGGTGGCTCTTCTTCCTGCCTATGATGATCCCCTTGTTCACCCCATGTCGTATATATATATACGTATATGATAAATGTATATGTCAATTTGATGGGGGGGGGGGGTTGACACAAAAAGTGCAAGTACGCTGTGTTGCATGCAGCACTTTGTTTCAGTGGTGACGCTTGTAATCTGCAGCACAGTATACAAACTATATACTGCAGTATACACTGCGTCTGTGTGTCTGTCTCTCAGTACAAGTGTAATACTGTGCACGCAGGCAGCAAGGGGACCCTGCCTCTGGCTGCGTGTATGTAACGCAGCCAGCTGAATGACTATTTATCTATCTAACTTTCTATCTATCTATCTATCTATCTATCTATCTATCTATCTATCTATCTATCTATCTATCAATGTATCTATCTATGTATCTATGTATCTATCTATCTATCTAGCTATCTATCTAGCAAACAGTGAAACACTCTACCTATCTGAGTACAGTACATTTCAGGACTGCACAAATACAGTACAATCCAACAATCTATCTGACTAATAGTGTGAGTGTGACACAGTCTACCAAAGTAAAGCACTTTTTTCACTTTGACAAGGAAAGCAAGCCAAGCAGCACAGCAAATCTCTGTCAGGAGTGGTAAATGCAAGCACGCCCTGGCCTTATATAGGCCAATGGCTGCCTTTGTGGCATGCAGTGACGGACAGCCAATTGGCTGCCTGCCACAACAAACATGGAGGGGGGCACCCCTGCTCTAATTGGAGAGCCCTTTGCATCATGGGGGAGGTCCCTAGTTGTTTGAATGCATTCTGGGAGGGTCGAACTTGGGTATTCGAATCCAGCAAAATTCGGGTC
The DNA here is from genome assembly GCF_032062135.1 of Pyxicephalus adspersus. Classification (NCBI taxonomy): domain Eukaryota; kingdom Metazoa; phylum Chordata; class Amphibia; order Anura; family Pyxicephalidae; genus Pyxicephalus; species Pyxicephalus adspersus. Next base: position 90,498,461 of record NC_092862.1, read on the forward strand.
GGGTCCACCCGAATTCGAACAATCATATTTGGGTCGAACATTAGGACGACCCGAATTCGAACAACAACACTAGTGGTGTACAGACTATGTCATGCGATCCTGCCATTTTTCTGCTCCAGTAGTGTTGAAGTACTCCAATACTTGCTTCGGTTTTCTTTGGTCAACACTGAAGCATTTTGAGGTACTGCAACCTGTAGATCCACTGGACCAGTGAATTGGTTACTGCTTTCACCCGATGCTGCTGTAGCAGAATCTTGCTCCATTAGAAGACCAAATGATGCACTGCAATTACTGTGGCGTAGAAAATTATGTAGAAAGCAGCAAGCATAGACTACCTTGTCAATTTTGTCCATGCGGAGATTGATAGCAGTATGGAATATTCGAAAGCGATTTGGTAGAATACTTTCTCAACCACCCTCCTAGCATGGGATAACTGGTAATTAAAAAAATCTTTCTGTTTGTCCAAGTTTTTTTGAGGATAGGGTTTTTAACAGGTTTTCATTCAATGCAAATGCTTCATCTGCAACAAACACAAAGTTAATTCCCCCTACAGTTTGGCTGTTTCTAGGAAGGTGCAGTTGCTTGTTCATCAGCTTCCTGTAAAAATGGCGTACCATCCAGAACCCCTCCATCCGACATTCGCCTGTTTCTTCCTATGTCCACTAAAACAAATTCATAACGGGTATTCACTATTGCCATGAGCACGATGCTGAAAAACCCCAATATAGTTATATTAATACGATCCACTGTCTGCCGGTGGGGTAATTCTTACATGCTTCCCATCAATTGCTCCTCCACAATTTGGGAAGTTCCATAAATCTTGAAATTCTGAAGCGATGGCCAGCCATTCCTCTGGTGTATCAGGAAACTGAAAGGAGAACATAGGAAGAGTTTAATATGCATAATATGTTCTGTTTATATGTTCTATTTATTTTTATTGCAGACTTCCTAATGCAGTGAACCTGCAGAGAGCTCACCAGCCGCTACAACATCCACTCCGATAAGTTCCAAAAAAAAAGGGGTCAGAAAAGAAAACATCAGGAGCTGGAAAAAAAGGAAGCTTTCAAGAAAGCCATGTCCATATTAAATGAAAAAGAGGATCACTTGAATGATTTTGGCTTCTATATTGTATCAAAACTGCGGCAGATGAGCTCAGAACAAGCAGGTGCTGTGGAGATTATCATGACGGATTTGGTGAACAAAAGAATGATGAACCAACTAAACCCACAATACCTTACCTATTCCTACCCCTATCCATACTCACAGCCTTACCCTTCACCTGTACACACTCCACGCCACCAATATGAGCCTCTTCACCACCCTTCCTCCAGTACATCAAATCAGTACAGTTTTGGCAATGAAAGCCTCCATTTCACTGATTTATAGTGGGAGTGTGTCACAAATGTTAATTGTTTTTTTTGTTGTTAATATTGTTAAAAATAGTTATGTTTTGTTTTTATGGTTATTTATTGTTATTTATACTTTTTTATTGGCACTTTGTTACATGCACTTTGTTAAATAAAATGTATCTTTTGGTTATAAAGCAAATGTGTCATTTTGTTTTAATGATTGTATGGGGCCTCTACCTTCATGTACTCATCTTTCAAGCAGTCGATAATTGCTGCACATGTCTCAGGGATGATATGACCCATTTCTTGCGGTGAGATCCCAGTGGAGAACTTCATGTCCTGCAGAGATCTTCCAGTGGCAAGGTATCTCAGCGTGGTGATCAACCTCTGCTCAGGTGTAATGGACTTCCTCATGAAGGTATCTTGTTTCTGCAGAAAAGGTCCAACTGCTAAAAGTAATTGCTGGAAATAGAGATCTGACATACGAAGATAATTCTTGTAGTCATCTGGGAATGAGTGGTGTATTTCACGTAGCAGATTCTCATGTGAAATGTTGTCTCGGTCCAACAACCAATCCTTACACCACATTCGCCACTTCTTCTCAATGTCCTCCTCTTCAGCACTAAGCAGACACATCAAAGCAAGAGCTGCTTTCTTCTTCCTTGAGAACACTTTGAAGGGCATATTGCACCGAGGGACAAAGGAACAGTGTGGTGAATGTCGTTCGTTTGATCCGATCGTTCGTACACAGTATTCACTTCCTTTGGTGCACATCACTTCCTGTATCGTTCAAAGGATCGCATCTATCGTGTGTACAATATCGTTGAACGATCGTGTCGATATCTTCATGTACAGGATCAAAGCTATAGGATCGTTCAAAGATATCGTGCAGGATCGTTGGTCGTTCGTTTACCAACGATAATTATTGGAAGTGTGTACGTAGCTTAAGGGTTGTATTTAAAACATTTCTATCAGTTTGGCTGTATGCTCAGGCATAGCCTTTCAAATCTCTCTGCATTGCTTATTTAAATTCATTTTACAACTTTGGCTCATTTTGCCACCATGTGGTGCTCACAAAAGTAAGGGTTGTATCTTCTAATGAATTTAGGGCAAACAGACAAGGGAATCATTTTAAAATAGTACCCTAAGTGATCAAATTTTGGCTGATTTGCTCACTACTATCCTTTTGTGCTTGTAGTTTCACACCATTCTACCTCACATAGCTTTTAGCATGTGGATGCTCTTAATGGCTTAAAGTAAAACTAAAGTCCCACTTTTAAAACTGCATGATCATGCCACCCAGCTATAAAATTTTGCTGAGCTGCACATGCGCAGCTCAGTGGTGTTTGCCTGGCTTCCCTTGCACATGCCATGAATAAACAAACTCCCAGGTATGCAATACATAATCCCAGCACGATCAATCAAAATGGCCAAAGATTGTAGGGAGGGAGAGGAAAAGATGGTGGCAAACTGTGATTGAATGGGATAGGTGAGTAGCATGGGTTTAGTTAGGCTTTAAGATCCTATTAAACACTCTTTTTGATGATTTAGTAAAAACTGATCACTTTCCAAAGCAAGCACTAATATTCCACTTTCTAGTAATCAGATAAGCAAAAAAAGGATTCTGAGTGCCTATGGTTGGTAAAAGTGTTTTAAACATTTTTATTGCATTTGGTTCCAACTTAGTAAAAATTAAAATTTATGGTTGAAATAAAATATTAAGTGGTTAGAACTGACGTTATTTCTGGTGCACTTTAGGACAAATAGCTTTGTCCTGAGAACTATTGTCATTGGGGGAAGTGGGAAAGATTTTGAAGTTCAATAAATTTTTATTAGGAATTTTTACAAGGTATAAGAACAATATAAAACATACAAAAATTTTAGCACAAAAATCTAGTGAAACATTGCAATTCATAACACAAATGATAATAAAGGGCAAATATTAGTAATTTTTTTAATTTCAAAATACAAATAAACATTGTAGTAGCAGTAGGAAAGGGAGGGGGAAGGACCAACAAGATAACATTTTTTCATTGTTATCATCATCATCAAAGGCTCTAATTTCTTCCATTCTCATCACCTTATTGACCCTAGTAACCCAATGTAAAAGTGTTGGAGGTGAGGACTGTTTCCAAAAAAGATGTAAAAGTTGGCGAGCAGCCGCTAAGAGATGTCTCCATAATATTTTCCTAATATTAAAATCCGGGTTAAGAGAAATGGAGACCAAACCAATTATCGGTGAAGGGGAAACGTTAGTGCAATACAAATCTGAACAAATGTCAAAGACCCTTCTCCAAAAAGGCTGTAATATCAGGCAATCCCACCTTATATGCAGATATGTACCAATTCCCTCTCCACAACGCCAACAGTTATTGGAGACAGATGGAAATATACGGTGTAAAGAAACAGGGTCTCTGTACCATTGCGATAATATTTTATAGTTTTTATAGCCACAAACAGATGTTTTATGAACTAACTCAAATGCAGAAAATCATTCACATTCCGCTAGTTCTTGACCCAATTCTCTTTGCCAATCTGTCAAGAATTTAGTCAGATTCATATCCTATAAGCATCCCATATAAAACAGATACCAAATGACGTGGAAGTTCTGAAGATACACATAATTTTTTAAAAGCCATAATGGGCCTATGAATACATATGGAGAGGTGTAGCCTTTTAGTAAAAATATCAAGCTGCTTATCTAATAACAAAGAACGCGATCCAAACGATTTAGCTCTTGCTGGTCTAAAGGTACCCGTTATAGGAGACATAAAATGCCTGGCCTGAGGCCAGAGCTCCCTATTGGAACCGTCTAGGCCTTCAATAAATGGCCAAGGGGGAACAAGGGGTTGTCAAATAGAGGTGTAAGTGGAGAAAGCAGGGAAGACAAAAATAAAACGTTTATATGAAGAGTGCCATACCTTCAATGCAGCGGAGTTGATGGGTGAACCAAGGGAATATTGTTTAAGAGCAGATGGAGAAATCCAGGCTAAAGCTCTATGGTCCAGCGGAGATAAATCTTGCTCAATTTAAACCGAAAGGTTAATAAGAAGAAGGATCTTGCCATTCTAGTATCCGGAGAAAAATAGACGCCAAATGATATATATTCAAAATGAGGCAAGCCCATACCCCCAACCTGTTTGCGCCTACATAACAAAATATGTTTAATTCTTGGCTTACAACCACTACTAAAATTAGTAGTAAGCGAGCGGAATGTGTGGAAGAAGGTATTGGGGGGGCAATAGGAATTGTTTGAAAGATGTATAAAAGTTTGGGGAAAAAAATCTATTTTCAAAACATTCATCCTACCGAATCAAGAAATAGTACAATGCTTCCAATGATCAAGATCCTTAGCCAGGGTCCTAAGCAGCGGAGCGTAATTAAGGGCATAAAATTTAGAAAGATCGGAAGGAATAGCCACCCCACTATAAGTAAAATGAGTAGGGCACCAAATAAAAGGTAAATTACAAGAAATCTGAGAAGCAAGTGCTTTTGATAAGTTAATGTTCAAAGCCTCAGTTTTTGAATAATTTACCTTAATGTTACTGTTTACCATTTTTTGTAAATTCTTGAAATAGGGAAGGAAGAGAAATTAAAGGTTGAGTGACATAAAGAAGTATGCATATAAAGCTGCCTTGTGATGCAAATGAGGAGTTTGTATCCCATGAATAGAAGGGGTTTTGGTCTAATAGCTACAGCGAGATGTTCCATGACTAAGGCAAAAAGGAGGGGAGACAGAGGGCAGTACCATTACTGATGTTAAACATATCAGATTGGGAGCCAATAACCAAAACTCCTGCCATAGGGGCAGAATAAAGTGACATGATTTTAGTTCTAAACACTGTGTCTATCCCAATCTGCTGCAATGTCAAATCTAAAAGTTGCCAGCTAACCCTATCAAAGGCTTTTTCAGCGTCTACTGAAAAAAGGCATGTGGGAAATTTTTTTTTCTGCATGTAAGATGCCAAATGAATGGTCTTTGTGGTATTAACAGAGATGTTGGCAATAAGCATCTGAGATGATACAGGGTGTCCAGAGTCCACGGCATTGGACAAAAAACGCGGTAAATTCATCTCAAAATTTTTAAAAAGTGGGAAGAAAACCCATCTGGCCCTGGACATTTGCCTGATTTAAGATTCTTAATAACAACAAATTCGGGGGGCGTGGCTTGGCCGTTTCCAGGGATGGCTGTGAGAGATCCCATCTCTGCAGGCACCAGGCTGTTTCTTTGTTATAACGGGCATATACTCACCTCCCTGATGGGCAGAGCGAAAAAGTCGAGCGGGGGAAGCCTCCCCCCACCCCTGTACAGCGTCCACTGGCATCTCAGCCCCTGATCTGGGCTTTTGTTGGGGATACAAGCTCAGCTGCACAGCAGCCCAAGATGGCCTCCTCCACACAGGCCACATGGAGTGCAGAGGCTGAGAGCAGATCTGACCAGGAGCTGGCTGCAGCAGGGATCGAGGGCTCCTCTCCCAGCACATATCAGCCTGCACTGGCTTCTCTGAGGGCTGCATCAGAGGACCCAGCAGCTGAAACCTGTGACAGGGTGAGTCACTCTCCTATACTCCTTTGGATGATACAGTGCCAACAGCTTTTAGACCTGGGGCAGCTTCCTCTCCTGTGGGGGGATTGCCTACAGAGACCCTGGTACAGCACAAACCTGGCCCACCTAATCTGAGCAGGGAGGATTTTCCCTCTTTGGGCCCCTCTACACAAGCCTGCAGCCAAACCGCAGAATCACCTCCAGCTGAGACTATACCTATTGACCCCCCCTTACATTGGAAACAGGGACTGGGAAGTAGTGCTGATTCCTGGAACCCCCCATGGCGCCAACATCTGCAAATGCTGCCCACCAAGGCTGATTTTCAGCAACTTATTGCAGATGTCCAAGCTATCTTTAGATCTGAAATTGGAGTTCTGCGTGCTGACTTTTACTCCCTAGCTGGAAAAGTGGAGGATATAGATGAAGGTTTACAGCAGGCGAAGGGGGAGATTGAGGCTCTCACCCGCAGATCCAGTGACTATCACTTGAAAATTAGAGATCTTTATCGTCACTTGGAAGATATGGACAATAAAACTCGCAGAAATAATATTAGGGTCCGGGGCCTACCAGAAGCTACCCAATCCCCAGATCTGAAGCTGGAGCTGCAGGCGTTCTTTATTCGCCTCTTGGGGCGCCCTCACGCACAGGAAATTGGCATTCTTATGGCCTATAGGGCCTTGAGGCGGCCTGCCTCGGCCCAGTGGCCCCGAGATGTTCTTTGTCACCTCACAGATGCAGAATTGAAGGATGCAATTATGGCTGCGGCGCAGAACATGCGCAATCTGGAGTTTGATGGGGCTCCATTGCAGCTCTTTCAGGACTTGTCCTGGCACACTTTGCAACAGAGACGCCTCCTGCAACCACTCCTAACCACTCTGCGTGATAACCGCATTCCTTATAGGTGGGGCTTCCCGTTCAGCCTGACAGCGGGACATGATGGGAAATCTGCTGTATTGCGTTATCCAGAGGACCTGTCTTCCTTTTGCCATGATTTGGGGATTAACAAGCCTAAGCTTCCAGGTTGGGAACCCGAGGAACCTCTGCCTGCTCTACCCTTACCTTGGCAGGTGGCCACTTCCAAGAAGCATCCCAGGCACAGGATCTGGCGTTCTCCTACGCCCCCACTTCCCCGAGACAGTGGACAGCATTGATTGGGCTCCGATCCCATACCCCTTTTTACTGCTCCTTATGCTGCTGTGGCCCACCTAAGTGTGAGCTGCCTCCTCTGCCCTTTGGACGGATACTCCTTATTAATATTTTGCCTAGTTTTATGCTATTGCAACTGAAGTTTTTTGCACTTTTTGATGATTGCTTACTGACTCTCTTTATGCTCAAATTTATAATTGCGAGATATTACTTGAATGATTTTATGATCTGTGACTTTATGGTCTACAATTGGTGTTCTTTCTCAGGGAATGTAATTTTTGGTCAGATTGCCCTGATCCCCCACCCATCCGTATGTTTCTGGTTGGGCTGGCGATCACTGTGGCCTCCCTGTGTATATTGTCACTCTCAGAGAGGTCTCTTTTGTCCTTTTTTCTTTTCCCTTTCTCAGTTGCATAGCCTTGCCCTGTTATGGATATGTTTTACATGCCCTGCGGCCCCTGGGGGGGTCCCGCGCCGGGCCCGGTTTAGTTGGGAGGGCCGGGCCCCCCCCCCCCAGGACCATTGTACTACTTATACGGCCGGTGTCGACCATGTTGTTTCTAGATGATACAATGGTGCTCTTGTGGTTGTCTTGGGGACCGTCGAGTCCCTCTCCCCTCTGGGAGTGTTTGTGTACACGCCAGACATGTTTGTTCCCTAGGCGCCCTTATACGGGCTCAGGGACCGGCGAGTAACAAGCACCCGATGGTTGCTATTGAGTGACTGCTTCGACTTGGTTTTGAGTTTTTGTGTTTTTTGTTATTATTGTTTCAGTGTTCCCCCTCCCCTCTATTCTCCTGTATACACCTGGGAGCTCACGGCCAATTTTCCCTCCGGTTGGGCTGGGTTATGTGGGGGTCTAAGCAGCGATCAGTAGATAAAACTTTGGTAGCCATCAGAGTGTATTATCACTTAATGTGCGTGGTTTAAACTCCAATACCAAGCGGAAGCTAGCTCTTCGGGAATTTAAACGCCAGTCGGCAGATATTGTATTTTTACAGTAGACGCACTTTGATAGCTCGGGCACCTTTAACTTTGTATCCAAATTTTACCCGGCTGCTCATGCAGCCAACTCTCCTTCTAAAAAGAGGGAGTTGCCATCTTGCTCAAAAATTCTTTTCAATTTTCACCCACTCGGTCTATTGTGGACCCGTAGGGCAGATTTCTTATCTTGCATGGTAACCTGCGGGGTGTCCCCTTAACTCTATGTATTATATATGCGTCCAATCAAGGACAAGCCAGGTTTCTTGCTAAGACAATGGCCCTTTTAGAGGCGTTCACGCACATGTATCTTATTGTTGGGGGTGATTTTAATTCCATCTTCTCCCCGACTCAAGATAGACTGTCGTTGCCTATACCTTCTCCATCTACGGTAGTATTGCAACACGCCAAATTGTTTAGGCAATTGATTAGACGTCACCAGCTTTAAAATAGTTGAAGAATTCACCACCCCACTAGCAGACAGTTTACCTTTTACTCCCCTCCACATCAAACACATAGCCGCCCTGACTATATATTTATTACCTTGCCAATGTTGCGGAATAGTGTCTCTGGTGCTATCCATTCCATTTCCTGGTCAGACCACGCCCCAATTACCTTGGAGATTCTTTTCGCCCCTGACAGAACTAGACTTTGTCACTGATGGTTGAATGACTTTATCCTTAAGAATGAGGATAATAAAATGTCCCTTACTACAAGTCTACAGCATTATTTTGATGACAATAAAGGCTCTGTGACGCACACCTCCACCCTCTGGGAGGTCCATAAAGCGGTTATCCGGGGTCATTGTGTGGCCCTGAGTTCTCGTCTTAAAAAGAACTCTAACTTGCAGCGGGCCTTGACGGAACAGGCACTACGGACTGCTGAGGTACAACTGGCTAGCACTCCATCCCTGGGCCTCCTACGTAGGGTGGCCTCCCTCCGCTCCAAACTAAGGGCGTTGAAGCTTCGGAAGGTCAGCTGGATGATACAGCGCACTAGGCAGCTTTATTATCATAAGGGACACACAAATTTACTCCTCCCCCATAGCAATTAAAGATGACCAAGGGATACCATGGTATGACCCGTCCCACATAGCTTCCCGGTTTGAGCACTATTATACCAGTTATATTGTACGGTGCACCAGACACAAGCCTCTATGGGCCCCAATTTCTACTCCAATATAAACTCCTACCTGGCTGACCTGACTCTCCCCACATTACAAGCTGAACATCTGGAGCACCTTAATAAACCCATTACTTTGGAGGAAATATCACTGGTCATTTCTCACCTCCCTTCACATAAAGTGCCGGGCCCGGACGGTTTACCGTATTTATACTATAAAACCTTTTTGCCAACTCTTCTCCCCTATTTGGTGGACCTGTTTAATGACTTTCTCGAAGGTAAGCCTATCCCACCTACTATGTCATATTCCTATATAACTGTGATTCCCAAGCCGGGTAAAGATCCGATGGACTGTGCAAATTATAGACCTATAGCGCTACTGAATTCGGATCTTAAAATCTGCTCTAAGATTTTGGCTAATAGGCTTTCCAAACTCTCGCCATTCCTTATACATGGGGACCAAACGGGTTTCATACCGTACCGCCACGCAAGTGATAACACCGAAAGAGTGATCAACGTTATTGATATCCTCAGCAAACGTAAAACCCCTTCCCTAGTGCTTAGCCTAGACGCTGAAAAGGCATTTGACCGACTCAGTTGGCCATTTATGTACTCTACCCTTACCAAAATAGGATTTTCCGGCCCATTTGTTAAAGCGATACGTTCCCTCTACAGTTGTCGGGCGGCCTGTGTTAAGTTGCCTCATGCCTCCTCTAAACTATTCCTCATCCGGAATGGGACGCGACAAGGCTGCCCCTTGTCTCCCTTACTCTTTGCTCTTAGTGTTGAGCCCCTGGCGGAGAGAATCAGATCCAACCCCAATATCCATGGTGTTACCGTAAAGGATACCTCCTACAAAATTTCATTATATGCAGATGATGTACTGCTTGCATTGACACAACCTACCACCACCCTCCCAAATTTGTGGTCTGAACTTGGTGCCTTTAGTACCGTCTCGGGCTATAAGGTGAACTCCTCGAAATCCGAGGCCTTACCCTTATATATACTCCCCTCACAACTCTCACCGTTAAAAAATAGTTATTCCTTTACCTGGCGAGAGCGCTCCTTAAACTATTTGGGCACCCACATAACAGCTACATACCCACACTCAGCTATATACTTGCAACTTCCCCCCTTTGTTCCAGGAACTAAATGCCTACTTGAATAAATGGAAGGGACACTCATTGTCGCTCTTGGGGAGAATTGCGTCAGTGAAGATGATGCTATTGCCCAAGCTCCTATATTTGTTTGAAACCCTCCCGGTTCAGGTCCCTCTCCCTACCTTGAAGAAGTTACAGGCTAGCATTTTGAACTTTATCTGGGCACACAAACGTCACAGACTTTCAATGTCGGTGGTTTGTACACCTAAAGGACTCGGAGGTATGGGGGCTCCGGACCTGATAAAATACTATGTGGCGACGCATCTTCGCTACTTACCCTCCTGGACTTTGTTAGTCTCCCCCAGTGTATGTCGGAAGTTGGAGGAAGCTTGGATTTCCCCACTTCATCCTAATGTGATGCTTTGGAGTTCCTCCTGGTTACTGCCCGAGAGGGATTTGCTGTCCCCGATGGTTTTTATGAGGAATATCTGGAGAACGTATAATTCTAACCCTAACTCTAAATGAACGATCTTGATCTATGATGAAGTAAATCTTTATCAGTAGGATGAAAGATACTCCAAGCATCTATCAAACCAACCCTTTGCCAAATTATTTGATTTTAATCAAAGTTGAATTTGAGATAGATGAACAACCATTAAAAGTGTCCTCTCTTGGGACCAGCGGTGTATTAAAATCTCCCCCAGGTATCAAATTGTGGTAGCCAAATACAACAAGTTTCTTTTCTAGGTTAGAGAAAAATGATAAATGATTCCTATTAGGAGCATAGTTATTAACTAACGTGAGGAGTCTACCATCACATCTGATCATAAGAAGTATATAATGCCCAAATGGTCAGACTGCGATTGTAAATTCTGAGGGGTGAATGATTTATGGAACGCAATGGATACCCCTTTAGACTTAGCAAAGAGGGGTAGTACTGTGAATCCAATTGGGAAAATATGGATTTTTGAAAGCTGGAGTAAAATTAGTTCTTAAGTGTGTTTCTTGTAGAAAAAGAATCTTAGTTTTAGCCTTACGGAAGTGATAAAGTATTTGGTTACACTTTTCTGGTACATTAAAACCCAGAACATTTAATGAAAACCCTTTTCTTGGGTATTATAAAACTGTGGGTACAATGGTCTTGGTAACAGTGGGGGAGTGAAGGGGAAAAGGTAGGAGTGAAGGGGAAAAGGTAGGATAAGTAATCCCTCCTCCAAGGGAAGTGAAAAGATAAAGTCCCTAAATGAGGGAATATGTTCAGCGTGGCAGAGTTGAGGACTCCCGTGTCCAAATACCCTAAAACAATATGTATTAAAAAAAATATAAAAACATTCTAGAAAAAGTGTGGCATAAACATACAGGCCAAGTGCGTGGCCAAATTACCAGGCAGTAAGGCCTCTAAAAGGTTAGTAATATGTGTATCCCATTCTCCTTCTTTAAAATAACCCATAGGTCAATAGACCAAATATAGGTGCCTATCTGCAATTGACTGGAAACGTAGTCATTGATAATCTCAGAATATATATAAACAATTTATCTAAATTCAAGAGTAAATAGCAATAAACTATCCTGAGTTTAGAAAGATAAAATTTACTCATCAGACAAAAGACTTTAAAATACAATCCCAAAAGGCAATACAGAAAAAAGAAAGTCCCAGGAAGCTCAGCATTCATGGATGACTGAAGTTGAGGAAGTTGTCTTTGTAGGGGACTTGCGCCTATGTAAAGTCCATAGAGAAGGTCTAGGAATGTCCAAAGAAGAAAGTTCAATCTGGAACAAAAAGATCCGATAGCCCCAGGGCATGATGAAAGGAGGGTAAATCCTCTGGATGTCTAAAAGTTGCTGATTTTCCATTCTTAAAAGCAGTTAACTGAAAAGGGAAGCCCCATTAATACTTAATGTTACATGAGCGGAGGACTTCCAGGACTGGTTTGAGGGCTCTGCCTTGGGACAAGGTATGGCCGGACAAATCTTGCAACAATTAAATTGAAAGGCCATTAAACAGAATAACAGCTTGTGAATGGGCCTTTCTCATAATTTCTTTATTGTAAGTGTATTGTAAGTGTATTCTACGTACAATGTCACATGGATGTGCAGGGTCCTGTGATTTAGGGCCCAAGGCCCTATGAATCTGGTCGAATTCAATACAATGATCAGGAGGTTTCTTCAATAGATCATTAAAAATGGTAGTCACAGCTGGCAACAACTCTTCTGTATTAACCCTCTCAGGGACACCCTTTATCCTGATATTATTGCATATGTTTCTGTCTTACAAATCATCATTCCCATGTATCAATTGATTAAGGAGCAAAGAATGCGAGTTGAGGGCCTCAGTATGTTTCACCTTATGCTCTCTGGAAACTTCAGTCCTATCTTCTATTTCATCAATTCTGGCCCCCAAATTCCTTTTAAGTTCAGCCATTTCAGATCTATATGTACTTTCCAACCGCTGAATTAAAGAATCAAAGTCTATCTTAGTAGGAAGAGTTCTCAAAAGGGATTCAAAATGCTCAAAGCGGGTATCATTGTTCATGGAATTAGATGCAGGGAGAGTTGTTATTTGGGGGTCCTGTTCTAAGGGATCTCCAGGACTACTTGGTGCCGGGAAACAAATTTCAGGGCTCACCTGTGGCTGCATAGAATCCGAAGCGGCCGGCGTGTCAGCAGCCGGCGCCACCCTGCTACCACGCTGACTGCGGGTTGCAGGCATGGAGGAGCCGGTCAGGTGGAAAAAAGTCCTGATTTTCCACAAACAGGAGCCACCCAGCATCGTGTTGGAGGTTTTTGGACCTTGCTTCCCCATGGAGAGTGTATGGCTGCCTGAATCAAATGCTGGAGCCGCATGAAGAGGTAAGGGAGCCGGTAGGACGCGGGAGCCCTTGTTCCATGCGTCCTACTCCACCATACGCTAAGCCACCCCTCCCCATGGGAAAAATTTTAAATGTTGGGTTGTCACAAATAAAAAAAGAAAGTCATTCTATAGGGATAATTGTTTTTCACAGTTTTTTTCCACTTTATAATGGTTCAAACTCACTTTCTGTTGTGCCTTTAAGATGGAAAAGTAAATCTCTCAAGTTGGAAAAAGATGACAAAAGAACAACAGGACTTTTATCCATTACTTACTTCATCCAAAATCAAAATGGTTTTGGCTTCAGATATACCTAAAGCTTGATGAATTACCCCATATACTACCAAACAAATTATTTGTCAGGACTTCTAGCTCACAATGTACAGGCAATTAGATTTCACTAACAAAGCACACATTATTATTATTATTATTATTAAACAGGATTTATATAGCGCCAACATATTACGCAGCGCTGTACATTAAATAGGGATCCTTACACGTATTACAGCTGTATCAAGTCAAAAAAGAGTTGTCTGTTTAGTACTCCATTCCATTTTGTGAGCATTTTCATGAGAGCTGTAGAGCTGCTTGAGGAGTGGCAAAGAACATTCTTAGCTTGTAAAGTGTAGTTGTTTTTCCAAGTCAGCTGTCTTTCCCTCACTGACAGCCAAACCAAACTTACTTGTTTACATAAATAAATAATAAAGTGTTCTTCCGTTTTACAGTAGCCCAAAAGGAAGGGTACTCTGTAATAAACACAACTGCTAAAGTGAGATTACTTTCAGATATGAATAACACGTCTAGAGCTTATGTCTATAAGTAAGTTGCCAAGCATACAGTAACATACGTAACATAAATAAATAAGGGGTCTATTTATAAAACAGTTAATCTGACATTCACTGAAACATTCCCAGGTGGTAATCATTTACTGTCATTAAAACACAGGGCCCTGGAAGATTCTGTACCACAGAATGTTTTGGTGAAAGTCAGACTCAATGCTTAAAAATGGGCATGGGTCCTTTTTTTTCAATGTCACTTTAAAGTGTGTTTGCAAAACTGGTTGTAGCAAAAAAAATGATTCAAACAAAGTAACCCACAAAGAGTAGATTAGGTGGATTAACTCTCCTACAACTGTCACTTTTATTTCTACACATTGATGATGATTATAATACCGGTAATAATATTATGGGTATTAATATTATTACTGATAACTATATTATTTAGTAGATAAAAGGAAGAAAAATCCTGTGTATAGCAAGTGACTTAGATTTAAAAGGAGCCAACAGACAAAAAAATGACACTCTAGTTAATTGGAAAATAGAAATAGAAAAACTGAATGCAGGTAGAACATTGATCTGATTCAGTGCTGACACTGGAAGGATCGTCAGCTTCCCCTCCTGGCCTTTACGTCTCTTGCATTTTTTTTCTGATCTCTGTGGTCTGTGAAATCATACAATTTGAGTTTCAGAAAGGCTTTGAAATCCCTATTTAGAGAAGATGTTTTCTGACTTATTGTATGCATAGGCAGAGAGAATCCCCTTCCAGCACCTCCCATCTCCCTCCTCCTGATTCTCTCCCAGCCAGAGCTCCAGATTCATAAGAGTTCAATAGAGACAGATAGATCTTATGTGCTGTTCCCTGCATAGATTCAGTTGTGCTCATGCATTTAAATGAAATGCAAAACACTTTCATTGTGTGCATTTTGAATTGTATTTCATTCTGTCCGATGTTTTAAAGGACTATATTCAAGATACTTTCCTAGTGGATGTTACAGAAGATATAGTAGGTGGATTTGTGTTACAGGGAAAATCCCCTGCTAAATGATTTTTCCAGGAGGATTAGGTGAGTTGGCAGCAGGGCTCTTGACAGCTTGTCTGGCAGTGTCAGACTGATTCTCCTGCTCCTTTAGTGAGTTACTGGACTTTACATTTTGGGTCACTGGTTCCTGTCATCCAGAACACTAAACATCTGAACCTAGGGAGGTGACAAAGGAACAGCGAGCTACAGTTCCATCCCAGGAAGGACAACATAAATCATGGGCTGTTGCAAGCACAGCCAGAAATGCAGAGAACAGACCAGCTTTCCAGACTGACCTGGAGATAATGTTGATCCTCCCCATGATATGACACAGCTTACCATTTTTAAAAGAAGAGAATGGAACCGAGATTCTGGGAAGCATCCACTTTTACTGATGAAATGACAGATCTATACACAGCTTAAGAGGATTGCGTTTCCAAAGAACCGTGGAGGAATATAAACAATCTTGTTCATCTACTCGTGCCAATTTGATAAGGATCTCATCTTGTGCTTTTTAAAGACGACCTCAGAAAGTTTAAATTTTTCCTAAGCCTTATTTAAAAGAAGCTGGAAAAGCAACAGAAAGGAGAAGTTTCCACCCCCCACAATTTATCACACCCACTGTGGAAGACCCACGTGTATTAGCAGAATTGGGACCTTCTTTCTTTCATGCCGGTTAGTAATTGATAAAAAAAAGGGTGTGTTGGGATTTGGTTGCAGCACTACTATAAAACCTATGATATCAGTTTATTGTCACATTTTACATGTTGATGGTATTGTTTAATGTTGTGTAGTATTTGGCACTCTAAAGAGAAAGAATAGTAATATGGGGGGGGGGGGGGGCTGTGTGTGTGTGTGTGTGTGTGTTGAACAACATGTTGATCATAGCTAGACCATTGTTTCTTATCCTTATATTTAAATGCTGTAGCAAGCAAAGGAAGAGAACAGATAGATACAGTGAAGATAACACAACCAGCATGTGATTTAGCCATTGCATCCTTAAGTACTATGCTGCAGGTGGCAACATTTAATATAGGGGAAATGAAGATCGTGATTATTTACATTAAAGTATAATTTAGAAATACATTCTTATCCTTTTGGTGCAGCACTATTCATTTTGTACAGCGAAGAGTGTGAATAAGTGGCTTTCTTTAAGCAATTTTCTAAAGCTTTCAAAGAGCAAAGGTAGAAAACTCAGCAAGAGAACAGCTATTAGCTTTCACCCATTTACTGCAGGAAGAAAAGTAAATGTCTGATTGGTTTCCCCTACATTAAAATATTTGTACATTATTGTAGATGATAGCAATCTACTGTGAACATCTTATGTTATTAATAGTACAGTCATCATTCAGATACAGTGATTTTAACTGAAATGACAGTTATGTGTCATTGATAGTGCTTACACGCACAGAATGTTGACAGACGCACTTGTTGATTATACCAAGAAAGCATTTACTTGAATTTTACCACAGTCTGTAAAGCAAGAACATTTGATGACTATCTTGTTGCAAACATTGCACTGCACATCTATAGTCAAACAGGTTATATCATATCCTTGTGCATAATTTAGGAAGGTTAGAGTAAAGGCCCAACAAGAGTTAATAACACTGGTCAACAAACATTTTCCTGCCAAACAGATTAAAGTCATTTTCAGTTATGTTTAATGCACAAATTCCAAATATGGTATTGGTTTTGTTAGATTGGCTCTAGTTTTTGAAATAATGACCTCAATAATAACTTCATAGAAAACGAATTAAACATGAAAATTAGGCAAAATTGAACTACTGTAGGTATGCCTACGTATAGAAAATAAAATTTTTGAAATACTTAATACTTATGTCAATATATAATATATTCAGCTTATTTACAGAACTAATCACAAAGAAGACATTGAAAAACTTTGTTTTTATGATTTCCTTTTATCCTGCTAATCAGGACAATCACGTTGAAGGCTCCAGCAGTAGTCTGCCACCATTTATGCTCACAATACCACCCACATTTTTAAAGTTTAAGAGCAAGTTTTGTACCAGTTCATATTTTTGTGCTTTATGGTTACCCAACAAGTTCTTGACAACCATGACATAGCTGTGCCAGGCAGAAGCTTCAGTACCAGTCATGTAACTTGTGAAATTTGAATCATTTATCAGTTTCCAAATCTGGACTCCATCAAAGATTCCTGCTTTTAATATTTCAGAACTCAATCCAGGGAAGAATCTACAAATGTATTTGAAGCAATCACAGTCCTTGTACAGAGCTTCAACAAATTGCTTCATTAATCCCAACTTTATGTGATGATTTTTTCTTGTCAACCATTGGCTCGTTAATGATGTTCGCTGCACCTTTTTTTATGTTTTGCCTTGGAGTCCATGTCACTTTTTTCCTGTGATCTTGCTTTGCTCTACTATCTTACAAGCAGATGAAACATGGGTACTTTGTGTATCCACTTTTCTAGGAAGTAAGAAGTTAACTATTTTTAAGTCAACACATATGGGCCATTGGTGTTCATGATAGGAAAGCTTTTTCATATTTTCATATTCTTCTTTAAACTTTGTTGAGTGACCAATTTGAATTGATGCATTTGCAGCAATTGCCATTATGCAGTAAAAAAGGTTTCAAACCTTGAGTGGAACTGTCTATGAAAAGTCGCCAGTCTTCTGCTCGGTATTCTGGTACTTTCATATAGGCTAATAGTCCAGGGATGTTACAACAGTACACTAAGTCTCCATCTACATTGAAATATGGTAGGAGTGTCACCTCTCTTGTCCTATAAACCGTTATTTTAACTTCCGGTCTGAGAACTGCTGGTTTGATGAAACACTTCCTTCATATTCACTGCCACTACTAACTCCTGGATTACACTCCAAACCCTTTATATCCTCCATGTCGGATACAGGAATATCAGGGAGTGTACTGAACACTGGTATAGGAACATCATACTCCCACTTGATTGAAGCCTTTTACATTCACAGCAAAAAAACAAATTACAGATAGCCTTTTTACAAAATTGGAGTATCCCGCAATGCAATGTAAATTTAAATCTATGGCATATATGGCATTTACTACTAATCTTACAATACCTGAGATTACATTTAACACTGTCATAAACATAAATGAAAAGTAGAAAGATTATACTTAATGTAATTACTTGTTTACATGTGATTTTACTTGTACTGATACACCACAGTAAAAGCTGGAAGGGAACACAAAACACCAGCTTGTTCATGGTTAATGCCATAAATATTGAAGCAGTCTACACTTGCTGCTTGATAGTAGTAAATTGTTCCCTATGCTCTCTCCATGGTCCTGAAAGGATTCTAGAGCATCTAAGTAGCTGGTATTTCTGTTAAAATATTAAATCTTCTGTGATATAATTAGCTTAAATGCTTATTTTTTGTATATATACTTGAATGAGTTAAGTTATCTTTTTTTATGTACATAGTTTATATATTGTATTTAAATGCAAAGAATGGCCATACAATCACTGCTTACAGGCTTCATGGGAATAGCGGTAGTAGAGATACTAGGTAAATTGCATTGTTAAATGTTTTTGGTATTGATACTGCTATTAGCTGGAGTATCATCAGTGGTAACAGTGGCAGTCATATTAGTGGTAATATTAACATATCCATTATCACACATTTTACAGTTAGAAAAACATGAATGCATTAATTCAATTTATATGCTTTAAGCACCTAATACTTGCTCTAATGCTTTAGTTTTAGGGTTTTGTGGATTGCTGGGCCTTAAATGTAAAATGCATTACAGTTAATTGATCTTCCTCATACTATAAATGGGAGTACTATTTACATTTAGTTTAAACTATTTACAGATTTGTGGTAGGCTCACATTTTATGAACTTACACTATGGGCTCTATTTATAAAACACATCAATTATTGCTATTGAAACAAATGGACCTGAAAGATTCCCATGAAACAATGTTTGAGGGAATGTTTGAGTCACTGTTTTATAGTTAGAGCCCTATATATAAATATATATATATATATATATATAACCCTCTATTTAATGTCTTTATATTCAACATTCAACTGATCTACTGATCTATTCACAAAAAGAAACAGTACTAAAATCCTTTATAGAAAATTATATTGAAACGTATCATTTAACATTTTTATTCTATTGGGCACAATCATTTATTAAATGGCTTAAATAAATGTTAGCCATCAATATAGGCAAGAATGTACAAATCTATCAAGGATTTCACAGATCTCTGGGCAATCAGTCTTGGGGTAAATTATTTGGCATTGCTCTTTTCAATATTAGATGGGGTTTCCAAAAAAAGTGGTGGCTTTCAACTGAATTCAAATGTGTTTAATAAGCATTTAAATGAGTTCCTTGTGGTTTTTGATTTTAGTATGTATGACCTTGCAAAGGATGCTTCTAAAGAAATTGATACATTGCCTATTCATAGGATATGTTTGTTAATTTATCACTGGCTAAATTACAATCTTCACATGATTTGTCCACCACTGCACTTCCTAAACCATAATACCATTTGGATGGTGTTATTATTGAGGAGGAACCAGTACTGGAGAGTACTATGTGTCCTAAACATTAAAACATGAACACTCCAGGGCACTGTTCCCTTATCCCTAACATAACTGAACTCCTCTATGGGTTTACTTGTATGGATTCCCTAAAATATATCACTGTCTGTTGTATGTGAATTTTGACAGTCCTAATATATCCATATTTAATACACCTTTAAATCATACTTAAATCTTTACAACATCCCTTTAGTAACCTGAATGTTATAATTTAGTTTTTAGACCTTGAGAGGATGCAAATTACCATAAATATATAACTTTAAGCCTCACAATTGTCTTTATATGTGGATTTTATTTACAACTTTAAATCAGTCCTGAATGAACATTTACCATCTAAATGAGCTTTTTATGGTGTTTCTATATTATTTTTGGATTTTAGTACCTTTAGGCATAGGGTATGGCAAAGGGTAACACTTAATGTCTGTTTGTATCTTTGCCACTTTACCATTTGGGCTTATATTGGTGTGACTGTGAATTAAGTGTACTTTTGTCACAGTCCCTTTGTAGTCTAAAAGAGGCTTCTGCATTTATCCTTGCCTACTGAAGGTAGCACAACTGCAAGGCTATAAACTATGTCATCAATATAAATGTTCTTTCCTATGTACTGATTTAATCAGTTACAACTAGTCAGCATGGATGGATAGAATTACTAGATTGTAAGCTCTTCAGGGCAGGGTCCTCTCCTCCTGTGTCACTGTTTGTATTTCGTCTGTCATTTGCAACCCCTATTTAATGTACACCGCTGTGTAATATGTTGGCGCTATATAAATCCTGTTTAATAATAATAGAATGACCCATGCCCTGGAAGAATGTTCAGTGTCCTTTACAAAATGGAAGTGAATTGATAAATTGAGCAAAAGGCCTGGATATATTTTGTGAGTGTATTAGCTTGCCTAGCACATCAAATCTGTAAATGGATTTTCACAGATGTTCCACAGATGCTGATGCTGATCTGAAAAATCCTAAGTTCCAACCCAAGACTTTATCCAGTAAATTTTATTATTGCACTGAAATGTATCAGATTGGATTATAAAATATATATATATATATATATATATATATATATATATATATATGTATATATATAAAATATAATTTTATCTGCAGGTAATGCTTTCACGCTAACGGCAAAATCTACTGTCTAATGCGATTTCTCTCTCTTTTAACATGGTGGAACCCTATGAGATAACTTTTATGTCTTCGGGGAACCCCTGCTATAATTCAATTAATACATTTTTAAGTAAATTAGCAGAAACTGCTCATTGCTCAAAGAACCCCTATCAATTTAAGGAGGAAGCCTGATTGAGAAATACTGGTCTTATATCTCACCTACTGTCTAATCAATAGGTTCCAATAGGGTGGTGCACCTAGGGGGGGATTCAAGTCCAAGGAAAATTAAGGGCACATTGAGGACCAGCCACCACCCCCTTGGGCAATACGCAAGGGGATCCCTTCTCCCTTGTGCTGCTCAGCTCTTCCTCCCCAGTTTGTCTCCCTAGCTGTGGATCATTGAGCCACCCAGCATTTGCATATAGGCAGCTCAAATGTGCACTGTCAGTCAGTTCAGTGTGAGCTCCCCGAGAGTGGGTGTGTTCTTTAGACTTCAGAGATCAGCTGTGCTGCTTCCCACCCACCTTGTACTTTGAGATATTCCCACTCCTTGTACACCAGCAGCATGAGAGCTGTGCTGTGCTGCTGTCATTACCCCCAATGTATAAACCTTCATATCTCATACAGCGATTGTTGTACACATTTTCAGGGTACACAGGGGACCCCAAAAGCTGATACTAAACTTAATTGCAGCTGCCTCAACATACCAAGTTGCCAGATAATTTTCCTAAACATAAAATCCTAATAAGAATCAGGGATCATTTGAAACTAAAGTAAAAATAAAAAACATGACACCTTTACTTGTGTAGATTCGTGACGTATGCAGCTGTATTTGTAAATAAAAACAAAAGTGCCGACCTCACTGTCTTTCTTTTTCAATACCAGAAAAGTCTCTTCTGCTCATGCCTGCCCTCTGAGCCCAAGCCTCCTGGGATTCCTGACTCGCACATCTCAGGGAACTCTGTGCTTCCATGGCATTGAGCATTAGGGTACTGCCAATTGTCTATGTGTTGTGGTGCCTCAAAAATAAATTTGCCTGCTCACCAAACTTTAAGACTGCATTCAGACTGGTGGTGAGGTTGCGCTGCGGTTATCCCTTCCTCATGCCATGGAACACTGCCTAAGGGAAGATTCTCAGTACCGCTCACTACCGCCTGGATTCAAATCTGAAGACGCTGCTGTGCAAGGGACTGACCAGCTGGCGGGATGCTTGTTACACATAGTTAGCCACTTGCCACCAAGCTCATCTCACTTAAAATTTTCTATTCATTTTTTTAACATATATTTTTTTAATTATATTTTGAGTAATAATTATATATATATATATATATATATATATATATATATATATATATATAAAATTCTGTCCTTGTTTTTCAATATATAGTATAGTTCACCCAAGGGAATATTGAATGTTGGGAACTGTCGAATCACGCCTTGAAAAAGTGGGCTCTGACCCAAAATAGGTTGGTAACCTATGATCTAATCTAATATCTTCCAACAACATACTATTGCAAGACATTATGGTAATGGACATATATGATAAAAGTAATGCAATTTTCTAGTTACCTGTAATTTACTATGATTAGTAGTAGTTGTGTGTGCCACATAGTAAAGTATAGCAGGTAGAAAAATTTGTAATGAGATAATGACCAGGTGGAATCTCACAATGAGCCTGAAATATTACAGACTGGAGAAGATGGATTATCATGGGTGAACCTGGGTGATCCAGCAAGGCTGGAATAGATTTCCTAAAAATCATTTGCTATTGGAAAATTGTTTCAATTCAGACCAGATCCATTATAGGTTTGCTGGATCACCCGGGTCTCCCATGTTAGTGTATCTTCTTTCAATTTGGAATATGGATGGAACTTTTTTTTTCTTTTAAATGTTTTCACAACACGTTTCTACTATACTTTTGGTGACAATATATGTTCAGGGTCCTTGCAGTTAACAGCCATAGACATAAATAAAATAGATCAGATGCAATGCAACTAAAATGTTTTGCAATCAAATTTGAAAAAATCAAGTACAATTTTGACTGCAATAGTTCTGTTTTCACCCCTAATGAGAACTGAATACACTACTTCAGCTACTATTTGTCCCTTGATTGGACGATTCGTTAATATTACATCACCTCACACCTCAAAAACCTGGCCCAATCAAATTTGCATAGGCGAAATTTTGTTTAGGGAAAAAACAGGTGTCCATATGATCAACAGTTCCAAAGGTATATTGAGCTATTTACCTATAAAAGTAAAAATGAAAAGAAATGAAACAAAAAAAGTTTAGGGTCTTTAGGCTTTAGTGAATAATTGGCACACACGCATATATGCAAACAAATAAATAGACACACGTACTATAAACATAAATTCATGTACTCACCCATTTGATAGAATGGTTAGCTGTAGTTTTTATTCTGCCTGCTCATTCTAGTGACGGGGGTGGAGCTGAAGAGAAGTGGCAAAAAAGCTTCATAGGTTCCTATTTAAGGCAACCCTCCCCATGCCTGTTTAAAAAAAAAATTGTCAGTCCCAGACCAACATGATGGGCAGACACAGTAGCGAGACATGAGCAGCTTCAGAACAAAGTGTGCCATAAGTGCTCAGAATTGTCAATGCCAAAGTAATTGGTGGTGCTACTTCAGCTAGGTGGCCCCCACCTCTAGGTCCCCCTCCCTGCGACAACAGGAGCTGGTACGGTAACTTATTCAAAATACTGCATTCCAATAACTTGCAATAAATTGGCCTTGTTACCAAAGCATACTGTGGCACACCAATGTGGTAGTACTATTTATTTCGAATTGCACCCTAAACCTAAACTGGGATGTTGCAGCCTCCAATTCATTGTCAATAGATTATACACTGCAGTGTACCACAGCCTTTGACATGTATTACAATGCATTATACAATAATTCAGCAGCACCACATTTTTTAACATGTGCTACAACTCATTCATTTTAAATAGGCTAAAAAAAAACTTACACAAATGCACAAAAATATGTTCCCTGTGGTACACTGCATTCTGGGGTAAATGGCTCAGTCACTAATTTCAATATGTTTTATAGCTGTGCACCAATGTTCTGTTGTATTGAGTAACCTAAAAAAGATTATTGAGGTTATTGACAGGGGGAATTGCAAAACCAGATTTGAATAACTAAAAATGAACACAACTAAAATGTGTGTATTGGATGTTCAGTGCCTTTTGTACAGTGTGTTATATGATGAGTAAAGCTTTATAGGTATTAAATGAGGTCAAGTCAAACTCACAGTCAGCATACTTTTAAATAATGTACAATCCTACCTCGCTAAACCCCCTGATCAAAAGTGCCCTACGTCTTCACTGTAGATGTATGCTTACCTGAAAGAAATGTCTGCACTGTTGAAGCCTTGTTTACAGCATATGGCTCCAATTGGAGATTGGAGCTACTATCTTTTTTATGCTATTCAATTTTAGGTACTCTGCATCACTACACTAGCACCAGATCACTAAATAACTAATGATTGCTATAGTTTAATTATTGTTGTTGCTCTAGTTTTTTGTTCCTTTTTTCTTTTTCATAGAACGGAATAGGATGCTCAGCAGTAGTCATGTAGTCTGTACAGTAATCACTTTAAAAACTATCAACTGAAACGTTTGTGAACAATACTTTCAGGAGATAATTGCAGAGCGCCTGCATTTTACCTATTTACACTTATGCATATGCTTTACCATGATACTGTAATTTGAATATATTGAACATATTGAACTGTGTAAATTCAGCTTTTGAAGCAGGGTGGTTGAGTCACCGGCGAAGAAGAAGGGTGTTGGTCTAAAAAATGAACAGAGAAGGGAGAATGCAAATAGAACTTTCTATTCATAGTAAAACAAGAACATTGTTTCTGGGTGAAACTGGGTCTTTAGTACTAGGTAGTATGGCATTATGAATACTCTGTTCTGGAATGTAAGACCACAGTCCAGCAACAGTACTCTACAGACACCAATCCCCAATCTAATGCCACACTCTTCACCTACAGTAAGCCCCCGCTCAGCCTTGACTGAGACTGGTTGGATTTCACAGCACACAGTTGCCCCCAAGACTTGGTGTGCAAGGGATGGTGTCTGGGGTCTGGCTGGCAGACGACCAGGAGCCCACATATAAAGCAGTACCAAGATTCCAACAGAGACAAGTCCAAATACAGAGCAAGAGGCCATACACAGGTAATCCATCCACAAGACAAGGTACACAGGGGCAAGACACAAGCAGAGTCAGGGTCAGAGGTAGAGATGAGCGAATTTCTCGAAATTTTGATTTGGCCGGTTCACCGAATTTTTCGAAAAGACTCACTTTCATCCGAATTTATTCACGGCGAATCGCGTTAAAAAAACGACTATTTCTGGGATGCAGAGAGCCTTGATAGTGGTGTAGAACACTGTTCCTTGCAGTAACACGCATAGGGAGTCTGCTGTGGCAGTGAAATAATACTGTGAGTCATTATGACATGCAGATAACAGGCGTCGCTATTAGAATCACTGCGCACTTCACTTATTTGGGCAGTCACGGGACCAAAACTGACCAAATAACTCAAGTATGAACTCAGCCTTACAAGTCCATGTTAGCGTCAAGAACAAGTGCAATCCTTTTACACCCTCTTCAGCTGATTCCACATAGATGTCTACAGAACCTGTTCTATTAACCGCTTATACAATTAGAGCCCCCCCCGACAGAGTGGAGAGGGTGACAGAGGTGGCGGCAGCAGCAGCATCAGGCGGAGGCCACAGAGTGGCACAATGACAGAGTCTGGAGGTGGCGGCAGCATCAGGAGGCTACAGAGTGGCACAATGACAGAGTCTGG
>NC_092862.1:90524054-90527571 GCF_032062135.1 Pyxicephalus adspersus
GGCAAGGTGACATAGTGTGGAGATGGCAGCAGCAGCAGCATCAGGAGTTCACAAAGTGGCAAGGTAACATAGTGTGGAGATGGCAGCAGCAGCATCAGGATACCACAAAGTGACCCGGTGACAGAGTGGGGCGGTGGGTGGCAATACCAGTACCCGCTGACGAAGGTGGGTGAAAGAAGGAGCACTTGGCATCTTTTGTGTGGCATCAGGCAGGAGGCAGCATCAGAGTAGTAGCTGAGGCAGGTAGCCAGAAGAAAGCGGTCTCATTTGTCAAGGTTTGGGTCAGGCGGCATGGATCATCTAATCAGATGCATCAGGCGTTGGTGGGTGGAAATCCTGACTGATCCACGCCTGATTCATCTTGGCAAAGGTCAGTCTCTCCACATTTTTGGTGGACAGGTGAGTTCTTCTTGGGGTAACTATGGCCCCCGCCGCACTAAACACCCGCTCTGATGCCACACTACTGGCCAGGCAGCTTTTCCAGGGCAAACTCGGCCGGTTGCGGCCACAAATCCACTTTGGCTGCCCAGTAGTCCAGTGGATCTTCAATGACCGCTGGCAGGGTGCACTCCAAGTATGCCACCACCTGCTGGTTCAGGTTCTGCTATATGTCTAGCTGCTGGTCAGTAGTTTCATCACTATGCTGGTGAAGAAAGCTGCTCATCAGCGACTCCAGACTCCTGCCACCCCTCCCCAGCAGCCATGGCAGTGGAATGTGAGTGCAGAGTATGGACGATATAGCAGATAGGCAGCAGCCAACTGACTACAAAGGATGTCTCTGTAGTAGTTCAGTTTGTCCTCCCTCCCAGCAGGTGTAAAAAAGGCCCCCATTTTAGACTGGTAGCGACGGTCCAACAAGGTAGGGAGCCAGAAGTCATCCCTCTGACGAATAGTGACAATTCGGCTGTCACTGCACAAGCAAGTGAGCATGCAGCGGGCCATTTCTGCAAATGACTCGGAGGGACTCCCTGCTTCCATCTCCACTGCATACTGCCATGGTGTGTCTGGGTCCTCTGCCTCGTCTTCCTCATCTCCCTCTTGCTCCTCTGGCTGCTCCTGCTCCTCCTCTCCTGTCACCTGAGTTAAAAAACCACCCATTTCGTTATACGTTGCCTTTGCTCCAATGTCCTCCCTCTCCTCCTGATTTAACAGATTTACCAGCATCTGTTCCAGAACATAAAGCAGTGGAATGACGTTGTTCATCCCGTAGTCCTGGTGACTGACAAATAACGTGGGCTCCTCAAAGGGCCTGAGCAAACGGCAGGTGTAACGCATGAGCTGACACTGGCTGACATTGAAGTTACACATAGGAGTACTCCTATCCTCTCAGATCATCAAGAATTCGTTGATGGTCTTTCTCTGTTCGTATAGTCGGTCCAACATATGGTGGGTGGAATTCCAACAGGTGGAAACGTCGCATATCAGCCTATGTTGGGGGATGCCGTTCTGCCGCTGCAGCTCAAGAAGGGTTTGCTTTGCGGTGTACGAGTGGCTGAAGTGCATGCAAAGTTTCCTGGTCATTTTGATGATGCAGGGCGCATGGCTCAGCCTTCCTTGACGCAGGGCAGACACAATGTTCTTTCCGTTGTCCGTCACCATGGTTCTGATTTTGAGTTGTCGCGAAGAAAGCCGTGATTGGATTTTTTGATGAATCACACGGAGCAGTTCCTCCCCTGTGTGACTCCGTTCGCCCAAACCAGGTGCAGAAACCCGTGACACCGCCGTGCCCTGCACATGTGCTATGGTGGAGGGGCACTGTGAAATGTCCCTGCAGTGGAAACTGAGGACAGGGTGGAGGATGAGGAGGCAGAGGCGGACTTTGACGCAGGACCAGCGGCGTGAGAACGTGGAGGCGGAAGCGGTGTCACCTGGCCAAGTTGCTGGTGTGGCTGTGCAGGAATCACATTCACCCAGTGGGCCGTAAAGGACCCTAGTTACAGCTCCACATGTCGGCGCTGCCATGCACTTTGGCAGGCACCAACAGGCTCAAGGACTGGCCCACCTTCCGTTCTACATATTTGTGCAGGACTGGTACTGCCTTTTTCCCAAAGACTTGGGGCTCTCCAACTCGGCTCGGCACAAGCCATGAGTTCTCTGGAAGGTGCAGAGTCCACCACTTGGAAAGGGAGGGACTGCAGCACCAGCAACTTAGACAGGAGCACATTCAGCTTCTGCGCCGTTGGATGAGTGCAGGCATACTCTTGTCTCTTGGCAATCTCTTCGGTGATCGATTGCTGACAGAATGACTGACGAGGAGTAGGAGGAGCAGGACCATATGGACCAGCAGAAGATGGAAATGACATACAGCAATCTTCGGCTGTGGTGGATGAGCCTTGACTGCCTGAAAGCCGGTGCACGCCACTGGGTGATGCAGCGGTTGCTGCGGTAGGCTGGACCACCACATCGGAGCCATGGTTCTCCCTGGCCAATTTATGTTGAGGCTGCATGTGGTGCCAACATTGGCACCCTGGCCACACTTCACCTTCTGCCCACATATTCTTCATATGGCCATGTTAACCTCCTCCGGCGGCATAACAAAAAACTGCCACACCGCCAAGTAGGTGATTTTTCCCCCAACACTCCGCACTGACTGACTGCTACCGCCGCTGCCTCCGTGAAAACCTGCACTACTACTTCCCGGGCAGGTAGGCTGCTGCAAAGCACGTGGTCTACCCCGAGCACGTTTGGCTCCCGAACTCCCACTGCTGCCATCCTGGTGACTACCAGCCATGCTACCAGCTTACTGGCTCAGTCGCTGCCTCACGGGCAAGCTGCCACACTCTTCCCCTGATGATGATGAAGCCCCCTCTTCACCCGGCTCCCAAGTGCGATCGGCTTCATCATCATCGATTAGTGTATGCACCTCACTGATGTCCTCCTCAACGGTCTCTGGGTCAGGAGCCTGGCCTCTCACAACACCACCTCCCACATCACTCTCCTCATCACTACTTGTCTGTCTAGAGAAAGCGGCAGATGTCTGATTCAAATCTTGGCTGGGCAGTAGCTGCTGACTGTCCTCTACTAGCTCATCCTCACAGCATACAATACTTCTGTGGCTGAGGGAACAGCAAAGGACAGAGGCAGGTTGAGGACAGGTGAGGGCACAGAGCCTGCTCCCGGGCCATGCCAACAAAGGCTTGTGTCTGACGAACCCACCGACTGTTGACTGGGGGTATCTGATGTCACTTGGGATGAAGTGGATGACTGGGTTAACCAATCAAGGATCGCTGGGTTGCTGGTCAAGACACGACCGCTAGATGACACCGGGAGCTCAGGCCTCTCGCTGCGGCTCCTGCTGACACGCCCCCTTATTCTGCTGCAACCTCTGCCTGCACCAGAAACATTTAGGCCTCTGCCACTCCTCTGTGCATGGCCTGCCACTTTCACGACAAATAACGGCAACAGTGAACTGCCTATATATTTTTCTTTTTTGTACTCAAATACGTCACTAAATGCTTTCACCACAATTAACTGCAACAGTGAAGTGCGTATATATTTTTATTTTTGTACTGAAATA
>NC_092862.1:90528031-90529052 GCF_032062135.1 Pyxicephalus adspersus
AAATAGGCCACTAAACGCTTTCACCACAAATAACTGCAACAGTGAACTGCGTACATATTTTTCTGGATATAGAAGTTGCTGGAATGACAGCTGTATAATGGCTATTTGGATCCCCAAATTTTCTTTCTCTGCACTTGTAAATCGCTTTTCTAGCACTATCCCTAGTGCCTTCTGACGTGTCTACTTGCGCGTTGTTGCACGATGCTGTGAAATGATTCCTCCCTATCCTTTCCCTGCACTTATGAATCGTTTTTTCAGTTTTTTTTCTTACAATTAGGATTTTGCTATCACTCTCCCTAGCGCCTGCACGTCTCTCCCTGCACCCAGAATGCTGTAAAATGTCCTAATCCAAGATTGCTGAGGCTATTTATAGGGCTGTGACATCACAGGGCTGGCTGCTGATTGGGTGCATGCATTGCATTATGGGTCATCCCGCCTTCCCAGAGTTCCTTGCACCATGTTCTCACACGTGTAGCCGCCATTTTTGGGAAAATTGCGATTCGTTACCGAATTTCAGGAAAAATTCAGATCGAATTTCATTTCGTCAGCTTCGATTTGCTCCGAAAGGTCGGTCCAGGGAGCATAAACTCACAGGATTAGAAACAGGCAATGTAACCAACTGTAAATCAGAGGAATACCACACCAGCAGCAAGTTAGCCCAGCTTAACACTATAATAGGCACTGGTGACTGGGAGCTGAGAGGCTATAAAGTCCCAGCAGCCAATCGCAGCACTGGATAGAGTCAGGAACTAATTTGCCTCTAAAATCCCCTTCAGCTCTGCATAACCTCAGAGTACATGCTGGGGATACCGATAAAATACATCAGCCTGCACAGTTAAAGGGAAGCAAGGGCTTTTGCTATTTCTTTACTCTTGCTGCTAGTGACATTGCTGGACAAAATAGGTGGTGTGGGATAGTGCGGCCCTTCTAAAACCAGACTGGAGGGGGTCAAGGAGAGAGTTGGTGCTCAGGTAATCGGTGAGTCTTTTGTAGACAAGGCGTTCAAGAAGTTTGGAGACAT
>NC_092862.1:90535098-90538170 GCF_032062135.1 Pyxicephalus adspersus
GAAGGATGAGGATGATGATGGTGATGGAATTCCCTGGATTAATTCCCATGCACTTATAATTTGGGCACTTGAGATTTGGGCACGTGACCAGGGTCCCAACGTGACCTTGCCTGTTGTTTAAATAGAAGTGCTTTGGGTTCTGATTAAGGATGGACATGAAAATTAAGCACAACTAAACTGGAAATTACAACGTATACAAAATTTAATTTTTGAAATACCTGATGTCAATATATTCTTTATTCAGTAAATTTACAGAACTAATCACAAAGAAGTCATTGAAAAACTCTGTTTGTATGATTTCCTCTTATGCTGATAATCAGGACAATCAGGTTGAAGGCTCCAGCAGTGGTCTGCCATCATGTGTCTATCCCATCTGCCCTAATACTTTTCTTCAATCTCCTTTATATCTTGATGGAACCTCTCCCCTTGTTCCTCATGGAAATCGCCAAGGTTTTCTGAAATTTTTTGCAAATGGCTATTGAGATAGTGTATCTTTATTCTCATAGTAGCAACCAATTTTTAAAGTTTAAGAGCAAGTTTTGTACTATTTCTTTATGATTTTGTGCTTTATGGTTATCCAAGAAGTTCTTCACAACCATGACATAGCTATGGCAGGCTGAAGCTTCAGCATCAGTCATGTAACTTATGAAATTTAAATCATTTATCAGTTTCTGAATCTGGGGTCCATCAAAGTTTCTTGCTTTCAATTTTTCAGTACTCAATCCAGGGAAGAATATACAAATGTATTTAAAGCAATCACAGTCCTTGTTATGAGCTCCAACAAATTGCTTCATCAATCCAAACTTTATGTGTAGTGGAGGGAGAATGATTTTTTCTTTGTCAACCATTGGCTCGTTAATGATGTTTGCTGCACCTTTTTTCATGTTTTCCCTTAGAGGAGATGTCACTTTTTCCATTGATCCTGCTTTGCTCTACTATTCCACAAGCAGATGAAACATGGGTACTTTGCGTATCCACTTTGCTGTCTAAGTAGGAAGTTCACCATTTTTAAATCCACACATTGGTGTTCATGATAGCAAAGCTTTTGTAAGACCATTTTATTATTTTCATTTTCTCTAAGTTTTGTTGAGTGACCAATTGAAATTGATGCATAGCAGTTGCCATTATGCAGTAAAACAGATTTCAAACTTTGAGTGGAACTGTCTATGAAAAGTCACCAGTCTTCTGCTTGGTATTCTGGTACTTCCATATGGACTAGTAGTCCAGGGATGTT
This sequence comes from Pyxicephalus adspersus, assembly GCF_032062135.1. Lineage (NCBI taxonomy): Eukaryota > Metazoa > Chordata > Amphibia > Anura > Pyxicephalidae > Pyxicephalus > Pyxicephalus adspersus. Next base: position 90,536,333 of record NC_092862.1, read on the forward strand.
ACAACAGTACATGGAGTCTCCATCTTTACTGAAATATGGTAAGAGTGTCACCTTTCTTGTCCTATAAAAGTTCAGATGCTTGTTTTGATAGACTTAGGTCACGTATTAAATCATTAAGCTCTTATTGAGAGAACTGCTGGTTTGATGAAACACTTCTTGCATAATCACTTCCACTGCTAACTCCTGGAATACACTCCAAACCCTGTATATCCTCCATGTCGGATACAGGAATATCGGGAAGTGTACTGAACACTGGTATGGGAACATCAGCATGGTTCGTCTTTCTGATTTCAAATCAGGGTACTCCCACCTGTTTTTCTTGTAACAATTGAAACCTTTTACATTCACAGCACAAAAATACCAATCATTATGATGATTTTTTGGCTTGCGCCATACTTTACGTACACCAAGTTTCAAACTTTTCCATTATTCCACTGACGTAGACACTCTACACAATTGTTGTATACCATATGGGAACCCCAATACTTATCTTGGTACCCCAGTTTAATACCAGAATATGCAAGATATGCTTGTTTCACAAATTGTGTAATGTTTCTTCTTTGTTTTGCTGAGAATATTCACCACAAATGTAGCAAAATACATTAGGGTCATTCAAACAACTTCATAGAACTCATATTTCTGTAAAAAAAGAAAATGTACGAATAAAAAGAAGGCAAATTAAAGTTTCATGAACATAATGCTACATTTAATATATAAAATGCAAAACATCAGTGTAAATAAAGATTGAAAATAATATGCAGTGCTAACATTTGTTGTTGGTAAAATGGTCTATTCTGATTCCTGTTTCACAAGAATTAGAGCCAATTCAATGAAACTGATGTCATTTCTGGATTCAGCAGTCCTTGGCAAGTGATTTTTTTTTGAGCTGTGTTATAAGATGGAAAGTTTTAGCAGCATTTTCAACATGGGAATTATCAATAAAATCAAGCTGCTTTTGGACAAGGAAAATATTACAACAGCTGAGATGATTCAAGCTTCATTTGTAATAGATTTTTTTTGTGCTAGCCCATTGGTTTGATACATGTGTGAATCTAAAAATGACATTGCATCCCCACTGTCTTGTATCTTCAACAATGCTTAATCTTTAGGCTTACATTGCTATTATAAAATTCAAAATAATGTGAAGAAATGGGTAAAGGTTCAGTGTTGTAATATTACCAGTTTAAATAAAGGCTCCAATAAAATGTATTTACACATGAGTGGACATTGATTAGTGCCCCAGATTTGTAAAGTTTACAGCAGTTAAATAAACTTAGTTTAGTTAAGTGGGTTTATGACCAAAATAATATATTAAATGCAAAGAAATAAAAAATATTAAAAAAAAAAGATAATTTGCTGTGCAAAAAAAGCCCTGATTCATCAATGAAATGCGCGTGCGCTCGACGGGCGTATTTACGCACTGGACGGCGAAGTCTATCAACGCGTGTCGGGCCCGAGTTCTAGTGAACTCGCCTGCTGGTTTCCCCGCAAAGAACGCGAATACGCCAATTAAGGCTATTATTTTTCAGCTGCACAATTCCAGAGATGTTAACCTCAATGATGGGATGATAACAATTGATTAGCGCACACCTGCATGCTGTTCTGTGTTCAGTCCATTTTACAGGTCAATTTGAATCTTTAATGCTTGATTTTTTTTTTTTTTTGTGTTACTTTTTTATGTTACATTCTACTCCATCACAAACTTGCTTCATTTATAGTTACATTTGTTGCACTTCTTGTTACTTTTTCTTTTGGTTGCAACACTGCAAACTCATTTCTATCAAGCTGGATATATAAAAAGTGTAAAAAAATATGTAAACAAACATTTGTGACCTGAT
>NC_092862.1:90538475-90539982 GCF_032062135.1 Pyxicephalus adspersus
TTTTTTTTTTTATAGCCTGACATTTGCACTCATGTTGATTTGTCCCCACACAACTCCTGTGTTCATTTTTAGTTGTGTTAGAGGTTTGTTGTCTTTGTGCTGTGCTGCCTGATTTTATCCCTATTGTATACAAACACACTTCCACTTGCTGTCCAAACTGGTTGCCAATTAGTTGTCTAGCTGAGTTGCATACTCATTCTTACACACCTGATGGTGATGGAAGGATGTCCATGTTGCCAAGCACAACATCAAAGCACATTGATTGCCAAGCTCACAAGCAGGGTCTCGCACTCTTAGAAATGAACAGATGTTGTGTTGTTGCTTAATTTAATGCTCATAAACACTGGAGTGTATGCATTATTTAGGTGTTTACACAAAACAAATAGTACTAATATATCAAAGTTCCAAGGCCAAATCCACTTTGTGCCAAACATTTTCTTGCTTTTCCATCCCTTCAGGGTGTTTTTGCAGATTTGAATGGCATTTTAGATCTTGGCCCACTATATATAAATGACTTACTCCCCTCAGCTTGGTAGTGAAAGCACATAAATGTGGATTCCTTCTTTTAACCAGAAGCAATATCCTCCATGAATGTTGATTGTGGCAAAGCCCATGACATCCGAAATCATAGGAAGAAATAGGCAATCTTTTCAATGTGAAGCAATAGGGTCCAAAAAGTCCCGCTTTGCCTATTTCTTCTTGTAATTTCTCTTTTCAATGTATATGTACACACATCTAAATGCATAAATACATGTTTGGCTTTATGTGCACTCATGTCTATACATACATGAGTGCATATGAAGCAAAACATGCAAAATACACCAAAAAATACAAACTTACCTTAATGAGGACTGTGAAAAAGTGTGGTGCATTTTTCAACTGATAAAACAGTTCAAGCGCACGTAGCGGGTCCGCCGTGGCGCACAACTATGAGCTACACGCTCCTGAAGTTTGGCGCACAACTATGCGCATCAAACAAATAAGACAATTGTGCTGTTTTTAGCTTTACAAATAATTCAGAGGAAGGAACAGCTTAAAAACAATCACAATTGTCTTTTTAAACTATGTGTCCTGGGAGATTGGAAAGGAGATCACATAGCAAACCCCCACAAAACAAACGACAACATTTTACAAACAACTTTATTCAAAAGAAACATTAGCTAAAAGGTCACAATAAAATATAAAAATACATCAAAACCAAAAAAAGAACACACCAACAAAATGGCCCATCAAATATTGCATTCAAAAAATACTTACCAAACCAATATTCAATTTTGCCCTATCAAGGGTGGAAAACTGGATAAAAAATATATATGCAGGACAAACATTTCAAAGTGGTAATAAAGGCCGAATTTTGCAATCAAACATGGCCACAAACACAATAACATAGCATTAACATTGACTTGAAAATTGCAAAATGGACATTAAAACATTCAAAGTAGAAAAAAATAAAAAAGAAGCTATTGTGCTAAATGGTAAGCAAAGTATCAAATGCAGCAACATAGAT
>NC_092862.1:90540645-90550139 GCF_032062135.1 Pyxicephalus adspersus
AGATGTTTTAAACATTTGAACAACACAAACATTTTTTTTAGGGCTAAGGGTAATATGTGTGCCATTAGAAAGAATGCTTTTTTAAGGGAACAGTGACTTTTAATGCAAGCTCGCCAGTGTAAAACTGCCCGGGATGCGCGGCTTTGGCAGCAAGCTTATTCAGCTGTTGAATAGCGCGACGGCTTCTGATTTCGGATCGCGAATACGAATGCGTGAGCGAGCTTCCGATTTTGCTTGATGAATCAGGGCCATAGTGTGCCCATTTCTGCAATAAAGCTCCAATTTAGGAGAGATTTTTAAAGTGGAACTTTCGTTCCCCCCTATTGAATAAGATAGGAGTCTATATCTGTTTTAGAGAGACCCTGTCACAAGACTAATAATTTTTATTCAGTTCTTTCGTAGGTTATTTACCTAAAGCCTAGATCAAAAAAGCCTCAAACTGTACTGGGTTGTGCACCTTGAATGTCATGCCAGCTGCACTAACAGAATCATGTTTAAAATAAAAAAATGAAAACTTTTGCAAGAAATTGCATTTTAAGTGTTTGGTTTATTTCTGTACCTTGCAATTTTTTTTAACTTTTTAAAACAAAAATAGTAATATACAACTAAAAAGCCAAAGGGATCTGTTTAAGTTACCAAGTTTCTATCACCACTCATGGCCTAAAAAAAGGTGCTCCCTACTGAAACTGCCTATTTTGCTTTGGCATATTTATAAAGAATTGAGTACTTTGTGTGGCACAAAGACAAACCAGTTACCAGCATTTTCCTAAAGTGCCTTAGTAATATAATTTTTTTGAATTGCACTTTATGGCTTTTTATGATGCATCAGAATACTGCTGTTAAGTTTTCAAAATACATATTTTCTGCCACTGTGGCCTTATTTTTGCTGCAAGTGGCTTTCTTTGATTAGCACCCTAAAGTATGTGTGAAATCTAATGAAGAAATACACAAAATTATACTTCAGAAAATTGGTCTAAAGAACACACTTTAATTAAAAAGAATCTTTACCTCCATACCGTTTATATGTAATGGCATTCTGTGGTCAGATGACTGTACTGCCTCTCTGATTCCAAAGAACCAAAGCCATGTATTAATATCTTGTTGGAGGGCAGCAAAATAAAATGGCACAGCAGTTACATTTCAAAAAAGCATGTTGTCATCAGAAGAAAAAAAGTAGGGAAAAATGGCCACTTCAGCAAGGATCTTGTTTAATGCTTGGCATGTCACTTTGCTGCAGGAAAACAAAGAAGCTAGTATTTGCTATTGAATATAGCAAGTACATAAAAAAAGTAAATTACAAAGAGAAGCAAATTGTACTTTTAAGGTTTAGATAGCACCCAGGATCAGAAAAGCACAAGCACGTAACACCTGGTGGCATTTGGGCCCCAGACTTAATCACTGTAATACAGTAACACTGAACCATGGAAGGATTTTTTAATTTTTATTTAATTCAATTTTTTTATTTTGTAATATTTTATAGGGTATTAAAAAACACCACAATGCCTGCTATATCTCATTAACACGGCTTTTACATATTTTATTTCTTTTCACAAGGAGCTGACATTTATTGCCTGCCAATTGTTATTGCTGAATTACAACAAACAATAGGAAAATGTTGCATTTTATTTTTATGTTAAAGTTTTAAAGAAAGAAAAAAACACAAGCTGGTTAATTTCACTTTTGGTAGGGTTTAGCAAATCTTTATGAATCCCATCCATCTTTTATCAATGTCTACACGAATCTCAGAAATCCAAGGCAAATCCAGGCTTATTTGGATCAAGAATGACAACTATTGGTTGAGTTCATACATGCCGCAGCTACAGGATTATTCCCTTTTTTCCACAGAACAATTATGTCTTTCCACAGAACAACTACCTTGTTAAAACAGCATTTTTTTTACATACTGTCTCTCTTAAACACTAATCTAAGGGACAAATTTTATTTCTTCTTTAAAGGGAACCCTTTAAAAAAATACATTTATTAAAAAAAAGGAATCCTAAAGACAGGCGTGTAGGTACTACAACTTTTCGATTGTTAAAAGAATACATCCAGAGGCAATACTGGGTCTTCTATTGAATAAATGGATGTGAAATTTCACAATTTACAAATGTATATGCTGTGTGCAGATGCCATGCATTTTGATTGATGTTTGGAGCTAGTATTAGCTTAGTTTTGTCACTCATTTAAAGCTGATTTCCAGCCTTACCTTCTATCTTGCACAGCTGTACAGTCTGCTCTCCTGTACTAAAATTACATACTCTGATTCCATTGCACATTTTGAACTTCTAACAGTGTGAGTTAGAAGTTGCAGCAAGTTGGACAGGGCATGCATCATTTCCAGCCTAGAGGACCTCCAGCATCATCTATTTCTTAGCTTACCAGCATAACTTTCCCTTTTTCACCCCTTTTATTCTTTGTACTTCAGTTGTTTCAAATATCGAAGAAATTTATAAAGCAATGTACAGTACTGTGTTGGCCCTTCCCATCAGCCATAAACTTTCTACATTGCACAATGAAGCACAAAGGCCTAGTGATGACAGACATTGGATCTGAAATAAGGCAAGTAACAGATTTTTTGGAATGTTTTTCTAAAGCTTCTCTTGAGATGTTATAGGACTTTACACATCATGATAAATATAATCCTATCTTCCCATTGCTGGAGACAGTGTTCTCAGGTCAGTATCTTGCACCACTTATTTTGGTGTTGCAGAAGTCTTACAAGCTTATTGAGAAAGCTCAATTTCATTTGAGTGGCCCACCTAGTTAAAGCATCTCTAATGCACCATAGTGTTTAAAATTAGGATGGGGGAGCAGTGTGGAAAGTCTATTGTAAATGGGCAATTCGTCTTTACAGATAGGTTGGCTACAGTTAGTCAACCTTCAAGTTAGGGATTCACTAAAGATAAGACAACCGAGTGGTTCAATCACCCTAGGAATATTGTTATAAAGTGGTAGTTAACTTAAGTTGTTTTTTTATGTTACTGGTTTTGTTGTAATATATAAAATCCCCGTTCAGCAGAATGGAATATATAGGGTGCACTGAACTGAAGTAAATTATATAGGGGAATCAGACATGCTAACACCCTACTTTTAAAATTGAAGCACTTTTACAGAAGTCTAAGTACACTCAAGTTAAAGACATAACTTTGAACAGGACTAATGTACAAAAAAATGAGCCCACTCGACAGTGACTTATACCACAATAAAACTTTTAAATTCCTGTAATCTCTCTCTGGTTTCATCCCTCCAATGCATTTTACTCAAACATGAACTATGCACCTGTGCCCAGACTATTGTCATTAACAGACTTACATACTCCCAAAAAGCAGTAAAAGAGCTCTAAGACAACCCCGCTAAGTCCATATATGGTGACTTTTTTTTATTATTAAAGGATTTTTTTTAGATTAACACAAAAAGAAAGATAAATACAAACAAAGGTATTCACAAAAATACAGGAATCAATTATCCAAAACTGTGACAATAAGCGGATGATAGTGCAAAGCCATTCAAAGCACATAAACAATAAACTCCATGTCTACGTGTTATAAAGGCGATAAATAAAGCGTAGACCTTCCCAGGGCATGTGGGGATAGTCCTGAAATTTAGCTTAGTAGTCCTGAGACAGGTGGCTATCCGCCAATAGCAACAAACATATAAAAACAAGAGTACATTAAATTGTTTGCAAGGTAGTGGGGGAGGGGGGGGGGAGTTGAGAGCAGGGTAGTATACAAAAGGAAAATAGGTACAAAACAAAAAATAAAAGAGAAACATAAAATATAGAAACATCAACAACAAAAGTGATTCAAATAATGTAGTCAGCATAAAACAATGAAAATGCAACAGAGGTGGAATAACAAAAAATACCCGTCTGAAATAACAGTGTAAAGAGACTTGAGACATACAGTATCTGTCAACAAGTACCAAGAAATAACCCTAGTAAAGTACCCCCATGCTCTAATTTTGACTAAGAATGCCAAAGTAATGAACACTGTCCTTAAACAGAATTCAGGGGGCCCAGATGGCAGTGAACCATGAGAAAAAATGATACCCTTCCTCCATTCTACAAACCTCCTCAACCAATTGTGCCGTACATTCCACGCCATCTCCAACATAAAGGAGATTCCTGGGGAGACATACGGTGCATGCGTATAGGTATGTATTACCATCTATAGAGGAGTTTAAAGTTGCCCTTCTGTATCTTGGCACACACAGATGTCTTGTGCACCAGGCACAAAATAGCCTTTTTCTGGGACTCAGAAAGTGTACTGTTTAATTCATTTTCCCACCTAGCCAGGTATTCAGGATACTCTGGGCCAATGAGAGTAATTAAAAACTTGTAAAGCAGAGATACAGTATAAGGAGGCCTATCATTGCCGCTTAACATATCCTCCAGAGGGGTAAGATCCGAGCATATGGGGCGGGGCAGAGATCGCAAAAAGTGACACAGTTATAAGTGCTGCCACTTATGTATCGGCCTGCTTACCTCTAAGGGCACTAGTTGTGCCAAGGGGCCAACAGAGTCCCCCATCATCACTTGGTATAGCAGCAGTGTAGAATCAGACTGCTGACCCAAAAAAAGAAAGACCAGTAATAGGGAGCAGGGGAGAATAGTATAGCCACCTCTGTTGTCTGTGTAATGTATCCCAACACCTAAGTGTATTTAGAGTGAGGGGGAGGTATCTGGGCCCAAAGCTTTAAATTGTTTTGGCAGCCAAATAATAGTACTCAAATTGGCTGTACAGAGATCGGATTCTAAGTTAACCTAGCCCTTGGAGACATTTTTGGATATTTCCAGTTAAATACCCCGTTTAAAATAGTGGCCCTAAAGTATTGTTTAAAATCTGGCAGTCCCAGGCCTCAGTCAGTTTTGAGGCAGAAAAGTGATTTTAGGGGGATCCTGGCCTTCGAGGGGTACCAAATAAATGAAGCAACCATACTATTGAGGCATTTGCAAAACGAGGGGGGGGGGGGTAGCTATATGGGGAGCATTTGAAAAAAAAATAGTACCCTAGGAAGAATATTCATTTTCAGCACATTAAGTCTTCCTATCCGAGAGAAGCCTAATTGCCTCCATTTTTGAATATTTCTTCTAATGGCACTTAGCAGAGGGACGTGGTTCGCCAAATACAAACCAAGTCGTGGAGGCCGTAATTTCAGTACCTAAGTACGTCAGTGCCTTTTGGCGCCATGCAAAAGAGAAGCTATCTTTTAATTTCTGCGCCACCGGTCCTGGGACACTCACATTAACATTAGTAAGATAACCAAATTCTGTGAACTCTGCCAATAAATTGGGGAGGGGGATGCCAGGTTGTTATATAAAAAACTATCATACGCTGCTAATTTGTGCCCAGTTTGTCCAATTTTAACACCATATACAGTACATTAGTGTTTAAACACACTGGCCCTGATTCATCAATGAAATCCGCGCTCGCTGGAAGCGCGAACGTACGCGCGACCACCGAGCGCGGTTTCCCGCGGTCCGGAGTCGAGTGTGCTTGTACACTCGCCTCCTCACTGCCAGCCGGATTCCTGCCTTGATAATAATGAGCAATAGGGGTCGCGAATCTGCCAATTAAGGCGATTAGATTTCAGCTGCGCGATAAAAGAGGATCTGTTAAGCTCAATGGTGAGATCATAGCAATTAATTACCGCACACCTGCTCTCTATTCTGTGCTTATTTATAGTCCTTTACAGGTCAATTAGAATCTTTAATGCTTCATTAGATTTCAGCTGCGCGATTAAGGAGGATCTGTTAAGCTGTCACTTGTGCCATTAGAAAGAATGATTTTTTAGGGGAACAGTGACTTTTAATGCAAGCTCGCCAGTGTAAAGCTGCCGGAGATGCGCGGCTCCGGTCGCGAGCTTTTTCAGTTGCTGAATTGCGCGACGGCGTACAATTTCGGATCGCGAATACGAATGCGCGAGCGAGCGTCCGATTCTGCTTGATGAATTTTGGGCCACTGTGTTTAGAAAGGGTTCAAGTGATAAAGCAAAAAACAGGGGTGATCGTGGACACCCCTGCCTAGTGCCATTATGAAGCCAAAAAGGAGCTGACAGCGTGCCATTGACACATACCTGTGCAATGGAACATGGATAAGGCACATGATCTATTTGAGCATTCTGGGGTAGGTAGGTAGGTACAGCCAATCCACCCAGTCAAATGCTTTCTCAGCATCAGTGGATAAGAGGAGGGTGGGCAGGCTGTACTTACGAACATAGTGCACCATAGAGAGGACCCGTGTAGAATTATCTCTAGCCTCCCTGTCCGGAATAAATTCCGATTAGTCAGGGTGGACCCCCAAAGGTATAATGGCATGTAGCCTTATGGACAGCACCTTCGAATATAGCTTTATGTCCACATTGACTATAGAGATGGGGTGGAAACTAGAGCAGAGAGTAGGGTCTTTGCCCAGTTTGGGCAACACCGAGATATGACCTCTTAAAGTATCCTCACACAAAGAGCCCCCTTCCGTCAGAGCATTGACATATTTGCAAAGGTGAGGAAGAAGTATCTCCTGATATTGTTTATAATACTTCAGGGAAAAGCCATCAGGCCCTGGGGTTTTGATGGCCACACCTAGCTCACTCTCCGTGATATCTTGCTCTAAGTGAAAGAGCTTTTATGTGGATAATCTAGGCAGTTTCGCTATTTCAAGGTAAAGATTTATTTTTTCTCTCCGAGTAGCCAAAGTTTCAGGGGACTCCCCTTCACGTACCTGATAGAGATCTTGATAAAAATCTCTAAAAACAGAGGCCATCTCCCGTGGGAGGTGAACCATGGCACCAGACTTATTTTTAATCTTGGATACATATGAGGCGCTCTAAGTGCGTTCGCTAAGTATTTACCTGGTTTGTTCCCCCACTCATAAAATCTTTTAGCAAACCTAGAGATAGTGGCCCTGATTTATTAAAGTTCTCCAAGGCTGGAGAGAATACACTTTCACCAGTAAAGCTGGGTAAACCAGCAAACCTGTAATGGATTTCCTAAAAGTCAAGCTATTTGTTAGCTATTTGAAGCAAATGCTTTCAATCCTGAACCTGATTCATTCCAGATTTGCTGGATCACCCAGCTTCACTGATGAAAGTGTATTCTCTCCAGCCTTGGAGAACTTTAATAAATCAGGGCCAGTGTATTTAGATTTATCATCCAGCAGCTGTTTCTACTGGGACTGTAGGTGTGTCAATTGCATGGCCTTTGGCTTCCACTGTCAGTGTTTTTGTACCGCTTCCAACTGAGAGATCTGAGCTATTAATTCCTTGAGTCTGCGGCTATTCTTCCTTTTCTGATGAGCCCCATGAGCCATAAGTTTACCTCTAATGGTAGCCTTATGGGCCTCCCATACGTAGGTTGGGGCAGTATGTTCCGAAACATTTTCTCTAAAGAAAATGCGCAAATTCCTAGCAATGTCGGTATCAAGCTCTTTACCCTGTAGAAGGGAGACATTTAAATGCCATCTAAATTGGGGGGCCGGGGACCCCGGAAGCATAGAGACAGGCACCCCACAAGCATCAAGATCTTCACTGCAGCTTGATCAGATATGGTTCGGGGGGCTATATCTCCACCATTAGGTCTATTGAGATGGAATTGATCGAGAAAAATCATGTGGATATGAGAATAGGAATCAAGCACTGGGGAATAGAATGTAAAATCCTTATCACCCAAATGTAAAACCCGCCACACATCTTTCAGTTGCATGCTGTGTAATAATTTCTGTAAATTGCGAACCTGTCTAAATGGGAGACAGGATTTGCTGGAAGAAGTATCCAGCAGGGGTTCCAACACCACATTAAATTCGCCTGCCACAACTAACAACCCCTCCTGAAACTTCCTCAATTTGCACAAATTATAAAGAAGAAATTGTATTTGTTTTTTGTTAGGGCAACAATCACCCATGCAGTACGCATGGCACTCCAAAAGCAGGGAATCCTGCTGAACAGAGTAAAAAACAATATAGGCCCTCAGCTGTAGAGATTGAGGAAACATGACTGAATATATTGCCATCAGACAACACAGTAGATAAACTTTATATCAGATCGCACAAAAGATCTTCTGGGAAACACAGCGTGGAAGAGCGGCCATCTTTCCTAGCAGTTAAGCAAGCAGGGAAGCCCCAATGGTATTGTATGCCAGCCTCTCCAAGTGATGCCAAAAGAGAACGCAACACCATGTGCTTATCCAACATAGCTTTAGCTAGATCCAGATAAATGGCAATTGAGGCCTCATCAAAATCAAGCGTGGAAGGGGCCTTGAGCTCTCTCTCTCTTTTCTCTTTAATAGCAGCTTTATTAGAAAAGTACTGCAGACGACAAATGACATCCCGATAAGAATCAGGAGGAGCAGCCTTCGCTCTGGGGACCCTAGGCATTCTGTCAAACCAGAGCGGGGTGGTAGAAGGAAAGCCCAGGATCTGGGTAAATATGCCCCCTATGGTAGGTTCCAGTTGGTCACCATGGCATCTTTTTTAATGTTGTAAAGATGCCATGGTGATGAAAGGTGATCGCCACACGTATCTCCCACTTCCACCTATAAGTTTTGTTTCCCTGCACCTCTTAATTCTGGAGAAATTGAGGTTTGAGGTAAGTTGCAGACAGATATGTGTAACAGAGCAGGCAGCAAATTTGGCTAGGTAGAGATTTATGTTCTCATAATGCCATACTAATTACATTTTAAAAAGGTTTAGCCACAAGTATCCCCCACTTGCACCTACAGTTTCAGTTTCCTATGCCTCCACGTGTACCTTAAAAATTTCAAGTTAATACAACCAACGGTTTAGGAGATCTGAAGGTTTGAACACAGCGAGTTGTTAGGCTGCAGAATATGACAAGCAGCTTTTACACTCACACAGCCGTCACACTGCGCTGCCGATGACATTACACACTGCGGATAAACGTCACTGACAGTTTTAATATAGAATATGGGCAGTGATAAGAGGGGGTCACTGTCTGTCTTGTCCCCATCTGATATCACATGCATGATGCTAATAAAGCATCGCCACATTTTTAACATTATATTAGAGAGACTTTCTCTGTTATGTAATGGAAAAATGTGCGTTTTTTGTTTTTACACTTTTGTGGAGAGGACCTCTCCCCTTCAGTCTTCACTTCGAAGGGACCGAAGGGAAAATCTGCAGCCTCCTGGGATATTTGTGTCACATATCCCAAGAGGCTCTGCACTGCTCCTTGTGTGCATGCATCTTCAGAGGATTTCTTATATAATATAAAAAGTGTTCAATCTCATGCATTCGCAGTGCAAGGCAGCACTGGACATACAAGTGAGCATCAGAAAAAAGGTGGAAGCTTAACCAGCAAGGGCCTGCTGGGCTAATTTTGTAAAAGAACCAAGTGAAAAAAAAATATTTTCACAAAAGTTCACTTTAACTTAATATAGACACAGGAGCACATCTGAAGTTAGGCTGAATTCACACCGGCAGTAAGGTTACATTTGTCCATTCCTCATGCCAGGAACCACTGCTGCTTAAAAAACTTCTAGCTCT
>NC_092862.1:90550188-90594390 GCF_032062135.1 Pyxicephalus adspersus
ACTTACCGCCTGTTACCAATCCTAGGTGCCCAGCACTTACCGCATCTTACCAATCCTAGGTGCCTAGAACTTACCGCATGTTACCAATCCTAGATGCCCAGCACTTACCGCCTGTTACCAATCCTAGATGCCCAACAATTACCGCCTGTTATTAATCCTAGGGGCCCAGCACTTATGGCCTGTTACCAATCCTAGATGCCTAGCAGTTGCCAGAAGTCACTCAGAAGGGGTAAATGTTTTTTGCTGCTAATATGAGCTAAGCCTAACTTGTTACACCACATTTATTATACTATTACACTACTACAAAGGATTACACTCTTAAAACTTAGAACACTAGGAAGTTGGGTCACAATACACGACATAGGACAGTTGTGGCAAAATACATAGAATAGAAAAATTGGATATACTAACTGGGCAGGCATTACAAAGTTGTAACAAATAATTGGGAGAAGGTAGAACACTGAAACAATAGGAGGTTACTGGATACCCATGGCATAAACAACTGGGAGCACTAAATTTCCCCCTTTTTTACCACCCGGCTACAGCTTCCTACCACCTGGATGAAAAAAATTTCTGGGGAGAACACTGTATATTGATATATTGCAGTGAATTTTCGCGAACCTTTGATGTGCATCCTGGAGATCTCTTAGGGCCTTTTCATGGAAGTCCAGCCTGTTTTCCAACTCCTCTACCCTAGTCAGAGTGTGGGAGAGGTAAGCGTGCAGAGAAGCAACCTCCGTTTTAAAATAGTCCTTCATGTCTGCAAACATGGAGGAGAGGTCATCCTTAGAAGGACGGGCACAGATATTTTCTGCCAGGGACCCAGGAGAAGGCAAATCTGTTCCCATCGAGCTCATTGAGGCAGGGGAGTCAGGCTGCATGTCTCTGAGGCCCTGCATTAGGCTGTCACGCAGGCTCTGGGATGCTGCAGGAGGAGAGCACTTGTTGCGGCCTCCCACCAGAGAATCTAAGTCAGCCGCGAGGAAAGACTAAATCGATTGCGCCGTGGGAGTCTTAGCAAGGCTGCCTTTACCCTGCCTCTGGACCATCGTCTGCCAGCCTGTAAGGTGAGTATCGGGGAGAGATGCGGTGAAAGATGGAGAAGGCGCACAGAACTTTGCTTAAGCACAACCGTCTGGCGCCATGTTCAGGTCACGCCCCCCATGTATGGTGACTTAACCATCTCTAAAGATCATATCAAAAACTTAATTCAGGTTTAGTTGACTGTTTAACAAATTGCAAGCAATATGTGCTTGACCTGGAAGGCTGGCAAATGACCAAGTCAGTTTTTTTATCTATATATATAAAAACTGGATGTATGTGTTGTGAGGGGTTACGCTCAGGATCGCCTTTGCTGGGGTCAAAGGATACTTGTCTGGTTCATCCAACTCAGATCACACACCAAGGTATCAGCCTTAAGCTGGCTTGAGTCCAGGTTTTTTTGAAGGTTGCAGATAAAATAACGAAACAGCAAAAGAAAACCTTGCCTGTCCGGCGCATATTATATATCAAGACATCCCTGTCTATCAACTGGAGGCCTTCTCCCTGTCAGCTCAAAACCAAGCTTTCAGCAACCTTCTACTCACTTTTGAGCTCACTCACCCAGACTGACTTTCTGAGTCTCTCAGCCGAGCTCCCCCACAGACTGACTGTCTGTGTCTCAAGCAGGGCTCACTCACACAGTCCACCTGTCTGTGTCTCCAAACAGAGCTCTCTCACACAGTCCACCTGGCTGTGTCTCCAAACAGAGCTCTCTCACACAGTCCACCTGGCTGTGTCTCCAAACATAGCTCTCTCACACAGTCCACCTGGCTGTGTCTCCAAACAAAGCTGAACTCGCACAGACCCCTGTCTGTGTCTCTCCAAGCCAAGCATATATACATATGGAAAATACTTTTAACATTAAATCCTCCTCAACTTTATTTTATTTTTTTATTTAATTGAATATCTGTTTACTGGCGTACAAATCTAAAGGATCATATCAATAAATGATTATGGAATGTCCAATTGCAAAAAAAAAAAAAAACAGCCCATTTTGACAGACTGCGCAAGTGCTATTGCAAGTGAAATTCTATCATCTGTGTGCCTAAATCTGAGCATATATAAGGGTGTTGTTTAACTTGCTTTTTCCTTTTGTCTTTTTTTCTTGGAGGAGCAGGAGGGGCTGTTGTTTTGTGTGTTGTCCTAATTATTCTATGTTGCTGCATTTGAAACATTGCTTACCCTTTAGCACAATAGCTGCTTTTTTTCTTTTAACTTTGAATGTGTCAATGTCCATTTTGCAATTTTGAAGTCAATGGTAATTCTATGTTATTGTGTTTGTGGCCATATTGTTTGATTGCAAAATTCTGCCTTCATTACCACTTTGAAATATTTGTCCTGCATAAATATTTTCTAATCCAGTTTTCCACCCTTGATAGGCCAAAATTGCATATTGGTTTGGTAAGTATTTTTTGAATGCAATATTTGTTGGGCCATTTTTTAACTATTTTAGCTTTACATGGAAGTATGGGTTTACATGTGTTTTGTTTGTTCTTCTTAATTTTTTTGTCATTTAGTGTAAATTTAGTGATGTGATGTGATGTGATGTGTGTGTGTGTTTGTGTGTGTGTGTTTTATGTTTTTTTTTTATCCATTCATTACCAGGTGTCTATCCATTACCATCAGGTGTGTTTGTATACAATAGGGCTAAGATCAGGCAGCATAGCACAATTACAACAAACCTATAACACCACCACTAATGATCAGAGGAGTTGTGTGGGGGCAAATCAACATAATTGCAAATGTCATACTTTAAAAAAAAAAACATGAAAATTTATTTAGAAAAGGACTATGTACATAATACATTCAAACACCAATATGTGACAATGGGACAAAGGCAACAAGGGGGGTCAAGTAGCCTTTTGGAGTGAAAACCATTTGGAGATTTGTATTCAATACTTTTGAAAAAAGCACAAAACAATGCTGAAGATTTGCTAAACAACAGAAACTGGCATTACAAACCAGGCACAAAAACATTGCAGCAACAGATGAAACTAACAATCATGAGGATTACAAAAAAATCACATCAATGCATACCATCCAAGCAAACTTACTTAATTAACCCCCCCCCCCCCACACACACACACACACACCCAAACCAGTCCAGTTCAGTTCAGTTAAAATAGTAAATAGCTGAAAATGAATTGCCTTAATTGGCGTATTCGAGATCTTTGCTCTTTTTTGCAGGAAACAGGCAGGCGAGTTCTGTTCTGACTGGTGCGTACGTACGCGCGTCAAACGTACATGGATTCCATTGATAAATCAGAGCCTATAGCTTTGATTCCTTTTTCTGTATAATATAGGATTGCTTTAAATAAATACCCGGGCAACCCCGAGTAATCAGCTAGTCTAAAAATAAAGGTCAGAGATACTGATTGCAGTGCCTTTGTTGGAAACTGCATTTTATCGGAGAAAAAGACTTTTGAACCATTTGAATGGTTTTCAAATATCTCACAATTTGGTGTTTTTTTTAAATTGCCTTGAGTATGGCCTTTATCTGCAATCCAAGTTCTATATTAGCTGAGACGTTTATTTAAACTAAATATGAGTTTTAAAAAATAATACTAGGACTACACAGGCTTTGTTAAATAGAGTAGAGTGTGAGTGTGATAAGCCAAATTTCACAGAACCGACAATGATTTGAATTTGCAACAAATTTCGTCAAACATCTTTGCAATTTTTATAGCTTACTTGAAGAGAAATATGTTTTCTTTTTTTTTCCCTAAACAAAACTGAAGGTTTACTTTAAGGATAGTGGGTGGTTTGAAATTACTCATTTATACCTTGGTGTTTATCTCAGCATCCATATTACCCTATTTATTGGCACAGATAAAAGCTAAAATCTGTCTTTCTTAATGGCTACAAAATAACTAAGTATCATTACAGAATGCGTGTTATTATACAATATTACTGTCTTCCTTTTTAAATGATATGCTATTTTTCTAGAATTGGTAAAAGTGAAAGCGATTTCATTGATTTTTTTTCTCTGTTAGAACATGCAGAGGATGAAATGCTGAATTTGTAGAAACACTGATGCTTTTATTTTGTATAAAAAGACGAACATGTTTAATAATGATCCAAGTTCAAATGATGGTAGGATCCAATGAATGTTAAATAAATCTGTAAAGTTTTAATCTAGCTGAGGGAAAAAGGGTCCAAAAATACAAACAGTCTAATTTTTTTTTGTTTGTGTGGGGTGTTTTACTGTAATGATTAAAAACTATATTTTTACTATAATTATTTTTTAAACTCATCAATGTGGGAATTTAGTTCTTTTTAATAACTAAAGTAATCCTTCTGACAACTTTCATAGCCCTGCTTGAGTTTGAAGCTTTTTCATTTGCTTTTTAATGCCTGTGCTTCAGATATCAGACTTTTTTATTTTATTTTTTATATTTATGATGTAATTGTCTTCTGTGGGCATGGTATGCTATCTTCTAAAGTACAGTATTGTTATTCCTACTTTAATTGTATTACTGTTTTGTTAATACTGTTTCTCATAAGCACGGTTCCTCTAATTTGCAGTCTTGTATTCTTCATGTATTGCGTTTATATGTTCCTTATCACCAATATTTTATAAGTCGAGCTTTACTGGTCATTCCAGCAACTGTTTGAAGCTTAATAATAATGACATTGCATTTGCTAAAGAAGTTGGAAGCATACTGTTTAAAAGAGGAATGTATAAATTCAGTAAATAGGGTATGGCAAGTCTAAAAAATCTGGGCTACAATCATTGATTAGTAGCTATAATGCAGAAAAGTGAGGTTATCATATATAGTGGAATATGGCAAAAAAATGTAATTTTGATAAATAAAAAAGTACAGAACAGCTTGTGGGATTGCAATGAATTAGCTGTGTTAATATTTTGATTAAACTATATTTACACTTAGCCTTTGCTATGGTGTTTTTTTGCATGCTATTAGCTCCCAAAATATATATTTTTTGGTATCAAACTGCAAACGTAACATAGTTCTAAATGAAGCACACTGTTTTGCTATATTTCTTTAATTTGCACTGATAATATTTGCAAGGCATAGTGCAGACAGATGCTTTTTCTGTATTTAGAGAATATAGGCAAATACAGCCTACCAAACCCAAATCAACCGCTTCCCCCATGCTTTATTCTTGAAAAAAAAAATAAAAGCGCTCACATAGGCTGTTTTGACAGGCAGTTTGTAATGGTCGGCCATGCACTGCCCTAGGTTCCCCACTATCAGATGCTTCTTCCAAGTTGAACAAACAAATGAACCAAACTGTTGAATTGATGGTAATGCCTAATTACTTGGACAAAAGTGGGTAGTGTAGACAGCCAATTACTGTACAGTTGGAATAAAGCAACTGTACAGCTTTACAACAATCTGAACAATTTCTTAGTGTAGACTTCACATTTTGAAATGTTCTATAGCTCACTTTTCATAATATTTCTTTCCCACACTTTTACACATTCTGTGAGAGTTGGCAAAAAATGGCAAGCAAATACACAGTACCCATGATCACTGACTACTTAGTTAAATATGTATCTACCATTTTAAGCCTAACTTAAATTTTTCTGAATCTGAAATTGTATTCCTGGTTCTCTTGTCTCTATTATATTGTATTTGGTTGCTTTACTAAACTCTCCTTCTCTCCCCTAAATGGCCTTCTATTTTTATTTTATTTTTTGAAATTTAAGCATTAACATTCAAACTTTTTAAAAATTATTTTTAAACAGTTTTAATTTTAAACTTTTTAATACATTGTATTAGAATGAAAATTTAGTATTATATTTTTTAACAATGAAGACTAGTCACTTTAAGTAACTGGAGGGAGGATGATTCTCTTTCTACATATCTATTCACTTGCAGTTGCTGCTTCACTGGAGGTGAAGGGAAATCTCAAAAACAAGACAAAAAAATAAACTGTCAGGGGTTTTACAGTTTCCCTACATTTTCTAAAAATTAAAGGTTTTTGACAAATTATGAATGTCCAAGTAATTGTTGATTTTTTACTTTAATCTTTATGTTATGTTATCTTTAATATTATTTATGTTATTGCATTTTATTTCAAGTGTTATTGTTAGTGTTGCAAGTATTTCAATTAATGAATAAATCACTAGCATTAGAAAAAGCTTGCCTTTGAATCATCCTTCCTTTTTTTTTTGTAAAATAGATGGAGATAACATATCTTGCAGACAGAGATTGCATTGTTTTTAGTAATCCAGCTGGCTCCTAGGCTTATATTGTGAGAAGAAGTAGTAAAGCAGACCTATTATGTAGCACTCTTTATAAAGCTGGAGTAAAACCTGCATATGTAATTAGCAAATGCGGATGCCTCTGTAAACATATACAGTGTAATAATAAAAAATACCATAAAAATAACATAAATAACATCCTTCACAAACAATAATATTAGCATTTGCCCACCTAAAATAGCAACTCCCCCCCCCCCCTAATCTCGCTGATAGCAGATATTAAGGTTTAGTTAACAATATGCTGTTTATACCGATTATTAAAAGTAATATTAGCCAGAAATATAACTAAAGGTAATTTTACATATCTCTCTCCCTCTCTCTCTTTCTATATAAAAAATAATGAACAGAGACTTTTATGTTCTTTTATCACAGAAATCGATCCTGCTGGCCAACACTGAATGAAGAAGTCTGCACCTGGTGATAAAATAGGAAATGCCAAGCTCCACTGTAATGGCAGTTGGAGCTCTCTCCAGCTCCCTTATTGTAACTTGTTGCTTAATGGTTGCCCTGTGCAACCCAGCTATACATGTACAAAACATTACACAAACGGATCAGCAGCAAATAAAGAACAGCCAGGAAAAAAGGGAGCATGTGGTACATGGCAATCAAAACCAAACACATCTGGATAAATTAAATGAAAACAAAATAGAGAAAGAAGAAGCAATGAAAGAATGGAAAAATAAA
The DNA here is from genome assembly GCF_032062135.1 of Pyxicephalus adspersus. Classification (NCBI taxonomy): domain Eukaryota; kingdom Metazoa; phylum Chordata; class Amphibia; order Anura; family Pyxicephalidae; genus Pyxicephalus; species Pyxicephalus adspersus. Next base: position 90,557,144 of record NC_092862.1, read on the forward strand.
ATAAACAAAACTATGATAATCAAGGATGCTTTAAATAGGCAAAAACATACACTGAATACTTTGGGTAGTAAATTAGTTAATGCAATACAAATACAAACAGAAGCTATACAAGATCAGCCTGCAGAAGAAATATCAATTTCAGATCCTGTCAGTACACCTGAAGCCCCAGAGGAATATGCATATCCAGACTATCGAGGGAAAGGATGTGTGGATGAGAGTGGATTTGTTTATGCTATAGGGGAAAAGTTTACACCTGGCCCTTCAGCTTGTCCGTGTCGCTGCACAGAGGAGGGACCCCTTTGCATTCAACCAGAATGTCCTAGGCTGCACCCACGCTGTATTCAAATTGACAACAGCCAGTGCTGCCCACAGTGCAAAGAAAAGAAGAATTACTGTGAATTTCGAGGAAAAACATATCAGTCCTTGGAAGAATTTATGGTGAGTTTACAAAATACATTTACCTGTAAAATAAACATTTTTTTATTTTATGAAAAATATATTGTAACAACACATGAACATGGTGAAAATGTATAAGTAATATAATTCAATTGGATTCTCTGTTTTTCAACCTCTTGCTTTTATTTGTGAAGTGTAATTTCTAAAAAGCTTTATAAAACTAAAATGTGTGGCGATTATATTCTGTATTATCTGCTAATATGTATATAGACTTCATTAATAAAAATGCTCCTCTGAATTAATAGTAAAATTTAGGTGGGAATAAGCAGTTTTTAAATGCTGAGTATTGACGACTGCTACATTTTTATGTGAATTGCAATGACCTTAAACATAGTATTGTTTCCAAAATTGGTCGGGTGCATGAAGTTTTATAGTAACGATGTCCAGGAATTTTTTTTTTAAAAAGTGTTGAATGTTTTTTCTAGGCTTTATTCTAGGAGTGGTTAAAGGGTAAAAGGTACCCTTGTGTTCATTCCCTAGAGTGAGAATTTCTGTGGCAACCCTTAATTATTGGAGCTTCAAGATTCCAATGAGCTCCCTTCTTTAAGACCCCCACAATACTTGAGTCACATTTCAGGGATGAGGTCCTTGCCCCCAACAATGGTCCTCAACTTGGGCAGATAAGGATCTGGCATTGAAATATTTCAAAGATGATTATATTTAGGAATCTGCCACCCTATTAACAACAAAAGATCATTAGGTTGACATATATCCAAGGGAATCAATGTTTTGTGAAGATGCCAGTTGTAAGGAGTCGATACTTCATAATGCCTTGTAATAGTTTAAACACTGGCTGTTCTTTTATTGAGTCATTATGATCTGGTTTAAACTAAATATGAAGACCCGTAGTATCAAATCATATCTACAATCAGGTGTATGTGTTTTGATAAAATACCAATACTACTTCTGCTAGGTCTGCCCTTCTAATGCTAAAGTAGAATTATTAAATAGTGTGTTTAAATGCTTCTGTAGTGGGTCAAATTTTGCTGATTCTTTTAAGACTTTTATTTTTTTTTTTTTTTTGGAAAAGTAACTTTGATAAACTCTAACGTTGCAAAAAAAAATTTTTTTTGTAACTTAAAGCTTGTTAATTTTTTGTTAAGCTAGCTCTTGAGGTAATTGAACATAGAACGTATTGTCATCAACATTGCATGGGGGTTGGGGGTCAGGGGGCTTGTAAGATAATTTAATAATTTAATTTTTATCAAATCATTTGAGAAATTGTTCTGTTGGTCCCCTGGCCCTTTCAACAATTTTGGTGGCAATACCATGTTAAGGGACCCTGCAAATAATTTCACAAAGTGGTGAAATTTAGCCATATTTTTAAAATAAAATTACAGATCAAAACCTAGTAAACAAATGAGTAGTCAGTGTGCCTACAGCCCTGAATGATTACACACTGTCCAAATGGGTAACATTACCCATAGATCTTTAGTTAGGGGAAAGAGGAACCAAGCGCAAGCAGATTAAAAAGATTCTTAATTAAAAAACAGAGAAAGACAGAGAAGAAAGAACAACAAAGTGAGGAAACGTGCTGACTAGGAGAGGGAAGAAGGGAAAACAGGGTTGGAAAGAGGGATATAGATTGCAACTTAGAATTTAGACAACCACAGCTGATCAGGGGGGTGGGTGATACAAATGTGACATGACCAGACCATGAGTGATTGTGTGGATAAAGAGTGATTAATGGACATTTCAAACAATCCTAAAATGGATTTTGATTTCACAAAATGCTGTGGTAGGCTGATGTAAGTTTGTTGCACGCTAGTGGTTTTCAAGAGCTAATCTCATTCTTATGGTGACTTGATCTAGTAGGGAGTAGTCCGCTGACAATGAAGTTATGTGTAAATTGTCAAAGATACCAGGAAGAGTCAGAAAGGAGGGGTGAGGTGCTACAGGGGGGAAAACTATGTGACTAGGTCAGAAGTCACAGCATTTCCCGAGCTGCAGCATGTACACCAAGTGGATTTTATGTGTAACAAATAGATATTAGTAATGCACCCAATTCTGTACTGTTCAGGAACTTTGCCCAGTTGATCCCTCTGGTTATCCTGACTGATAAAGCGGTCTCTATCAGCCCCAAGTGTTACCAGGTACTGCACCTGCTGATGTATTATCTTATTTGTATGTCTGGTGATTAGCTTGTATCTTGTTGTGTAATTATTACTTCAGTTATGGGGAGAGGGCCCATAGGGGCATTGTGTGAAACAGCAACAGTAAATATTGTTCTTATGTATTTTTAGAGTGGTTTTATTCTGCATGATAATGTAGTGTGTGCTGCAAAAAATGTTTTTTAGCTTCTGTTGTCTCCATCTGCAAAAGCATGTAACACAGATCACGAGAGAGGTATCTGGTGTAGATAAACCAGATACAGTGTTGTAAGTTTGGGACTCTTGGGCCTCCTGGCAATACGGGGGGTGGGGGTCAAAGGATTGCTCGTACAGAGTACACTAATGGAATTGATATGACTAGAGATGAGTGAATTTCTCAAAAATTTGATTTGGCGGGTTCGCCAAATTTTCCGAAAAGATCCGCTTCGATCCAAATTTATTTGCGGCGAATCGCGTTAAAAACTGCTATTTCCAGGCTGCAGAGAGCCTTGATAGTGGTGTAGAACACTGTGCCTTGCAGTAACACACATAGAGAGTCTGCTGTGGTAGTGAAATATTAGAATTATTAGATTAACTGCACACTTCACTTACTTGGGCAGTCACGGGGCCAAACTGACTCAAGCATGAACTCAGTCTTAAAGCGTCATGTTAGTGTCAAGAAGAAGCGCACTCCTTTTATACCCTTGTTGGTTCCACATAGATGTCTATAGAACCTGTTCTATTAACTGCCTAAACAAGTAGAGCCCTCCCGACAGAGTGGAGAGGGTGACTGAGGTGGCAGCAGCAGCGACATCAGGCGGACGCCACAGAGTGGCACAATGACAGAGTGTGGAGGTGGCAGCATAATAAGGAGGCCACAGAGTGGCACAATGACCGAGTGTGGAGGTGTCAGCAGTATGAGGAAGCCACAGAATGGCACAATGACAGAGTGTAGAGTTGGCAACAGCATCAGGAGCCTACAGAGTGGCACAATGACAAAATCTGGAGGTGGCGGCAGCAGCAGCATCAGGCGGAGACCACAGAGTGGCACAATGACAGAGTCTGGAGGTGGCGGCATCATCAGGAGGCTACAGAGTGGCACAATCACAGAGTCTGGAGGTGGCGGCAGCATCAGGAGGATACCACAGTATGGCATGGTGACATAGTGTGGAGATGGCAGCAGCAGCAGGGTCAGGAGACCACAGATTGGCAAGGTGAGATGGTGTGGAGGTGGCAGCAGCAGCATCAGGAGACCACAAAGTGACCCGGTGACAGAGTGGGACGGTGTGTGGCAATATCAGTATCCACTGACGAAGGTGGGTGAAAGAAGGAGCACTTGGCATCTGATGTGTGGCATCAGGCAGGGACTTGACTCCGAGGGGCTCTCGCTTCTGGGTCCAAGCACTCCGCACAGCGTGCGCCGGGTGCAACCTGCTCTGAGGACAGTGACAGGTGGGGAGTTTGACTGGAGCGGTACACCTGTTAAACACCTGTTACACCTGTTAAACGGTAACGCAGGTGTCCTAAGACGAGCTCAGGGAGGACAGAAACCTCCCATGGAGCAGAAAGGCAAAAGCTCACTTGATCTTGATTTTCAGTATGAATACAGACCGTGAAAGTGGGGCCTCTTGATCCTTGCAACTTTTGGGTTAGGAGCAGGAGGTGTCAGAAAATTTACCACAGGGATAACTGACCACAGAGTGGCACAATGACAGAGTGTGGAGGTGGCGGCAGCATCGGGAGGCTACAGAGTGGCACAATGGCAGAGTCCGGAGGTGGTGGCAGCAACAGGAGGCTACATAGTGGCACAATGATAGAGTCTGGAGGTGGTGGCAGCATCAAGATTTTCAGTATGAATACAGACTGTGAAAGTAGGGCCTCTTGATCCTTGCAACTTTTGGGTTAGGAGCAGGAGGTGTCAGAAAATTTACCACAGGGATAACTGGCCACAGAGTGGCACAATGACAGAATCTGGAAGTGCCAACAGCATCAGGAGGCCACAAAGTTGTACAATGACATAGTGTGGAGGTGGCGACAGCATCAGGAGGCCACAGAGTGGCACAATGACATAGTGTGGAGATGGCAGCAGCATCAGGAGACCACAAAGTGGCAAGGTGACATAGTGTGGAGATGGCAGCAGCAGCATCAGGAGACCACAGAGTGGCAAGGTGACATAGTGTGAAGATGGCAGCAGCAGCATCAGGATACCACAAAGTGACCCGGTGACAGAGTGGGGCGGTGGGTGGCAATACCAGTACCCGCTGACGAAGGTGGATGAAAGAAGGAGCACTTGGCGTCTGATATGTGGCATCAGGCGGGTGGCAGAATCAGAGTAGTAGCTGAGGCAGGAAGCCAGAAGAAACCGGTCTCTTTTGTCAAGGTTTGGGTCAGGTGGCATGGATTATCTAATCAGATGCATTAGACATTGGTGGGTAGAAATCCTGGCTGATCCACGCCTGATTCATCTTGACAGTCAGTCTCTCCACATTTTGGGTGGACAGGCGATTTCTTCTTGGGGTAACTATGGCCCCCGCCGCACTAAACACCCGCTCTGATGCCACACTACTGGCCGGGCAGGACAGCTTTTCCAGGGCAAACTTGGCCAGCTGCGGCCAAAAATCCAGTTTGGCTGCCCAGTAGTCCAGCGGATTTTCAATGACGGCTGGCAGGGTGCACTCCAAGTATGGTACCACCTGCTGGTTCAGGTTCTGCTTTATGTCTAGCTGCTGGTCAGTAGTTTCTTCACTATGCGGGTGAAGAAAGCTGCTCATCAGCGACTCTAGACTCAGGCTGCTGCTGATGGAGCTGGTACTGCTCCTGCCACCCCTCCCCAGCAGCCATGGCAGTGGAACAAGTGCAGAGGGCCCCCCGGTGAGACCTGTGAGAGGATGGACGATGGCGCAGATAGGCAGTGGCCAACTGACTACATAGGGTGTCTCTGTAGCAGTCCAGTTTGTCCTCCCTCTCAGCGGGTGTAAAAAAGGCCCCCATTTTGGACCGGTAGCGAGGGTCCAACAAGGTGGAGAGCCAGAAGTCATCCCTTTGCCGAATGGTGACAATTCGGCTGTCACTGCGCAAGCAAGTGAGCATGCAGCGGGCCATTTCTGCAAGTGACTCAGAGGGACTCCCTGCTTCATCTCCACTGCATACTGCCACGGTTTGTCTGGGTCCTCTGCCTCGTCTTCCTCATCTCCCTCTTGCTCCTCTGGCTGCTCCTGCTCCTCCTCTCCTGTCACCTGAGTAGAAAAACCACCCATTTCGCTATACATTGCCTTTGCTCCAATGTCCTTCTCCTCCAGTTCAGCCTCCACAGGGCTCATGTGGCCGTAAGATCTAGGCGCCATGTTTTCAGTCCTCTGACGAGCCAGATTTACCAGCATCTGTTCCAGGACATGAATCAGTGGAATGACTTTTTTCATCCCGTAGTCCTGGTCACTGACAAATAACGTGGCCTCCTCAAAGGGCCTGAGCAAACGGCAGGTGTCACGCATGAGCTGCCACTTGCTGACATCAAAGTTAGACATGGGAGTACTCCTATCCGCTTGGATCATCAAGAATTTAATAATGGCCTTTCTCTGTTTGTATAGTCGGTCCAACATATTGAGGGTGGAATTCCATCGGGTGGAAACGTCGCATATCAGCCATATCAGCCTGTTGGGGGATGCCGTTCTGCCGCTGCAGCTCAAAGAGGGTGTGCTTTGCGGTGTACGAGTGGCTGAAGTGCATGCAAAGTTTCCTGGCGGTTTTGATGATGTCTTGCAGATGGGTGGAAGACTTCAGGAACCGCTTGACAACTAGATTGAAGACGTGTGCCATGCAGGGTGCATGGCTCAGCCTTCCTTCTGCAGCGCAGACACAATGTTCTTCCCGTTGTCAGTCACCATGGTTCCGATTTTGAGTTGTCGCGGAGAAATCCATGATTCGATTTCTTGATGAATTACATGGAGCAGGTCCTTCCCTGGTGACTCCGTTCCCCTAGGCAAACCAGGTGCAGAACAGCGTGACACCGCTGCGCCCTGCACATGTGGAATGCTGGAAGGGCACTGTGAAGTGTCCCTGCAGTTGAGGCTGAGGACACGGTGGAGGATGAGGAAGCAGACGTTGTCACAGGACCTGCGGCGTGAGACGGTGGAGGCGGAAGCGGTGTCACCTGGCCAAGTTGGTGGTGTGGCTGTGCAGGAATCACATTCACCCAGTGGGCCGTAAAGGACATGTATTGTCCCTGACCGTAGTTACAGCTCCACACGCCGCTGCTGCCATGCACTTTGGCAGGCACCAACAGGCTCAAGGACTGGCCCACCTTCTGTTCTACATATTTGTGCAGGGCTGGTACTGCCTTTTTTGCAAAGAAATGACGGCTTGGGACTCTCCACCTCGGCTCGTCACAAGCCATCAGTTCTCTGAAAGGTGCAGAGTCCACCACATGGAAAAGGAAGGACTGCAGCACCAGCAACTTGGACTTGGGGCTCTCCAACTCGGCTCGGCACAAGCCATCAGTTCTCTGAAAGGTGCAGAGTCCACCACTTGGAAAGGGAGGGACTGCAGCACCAGCAACTTAGACAGGAGCACATTCAGCTTCTGCGCCGTTGGATGAGTGCACGCATACTGTTGTCTCTTGGCAATGGCTTCGGTGATCATTTGCTGACGGAATGACTGACAAGGAGTAGGAGGAGGAGCAGGAGCATCTGGACCAGCAGAAGATGGAAATGACATACAGCTCCCTTGGTGGTGGAGCCTTGACTGCCTGAAAGCCAGTGCGTGCCACTGGGTGATGCAGCGGTTGCTGCGGCAGGCTGGACCACTACATCGGAGCCACGGTTCTCCCAGGCCACTTTATAATGACGCTGCCTCACGGGCAAGCTGCCACCCTCTTCTCCTGATGATGATGAAGCCCCTTCTTCACCCGGCTCCCAAGTGCGATCGACTTCATCATCATCGAGTAGTGTATGCATGTCACTGATGTCCTCCTCAACGGTCTCTGGGTCAGGAGCCTGACTCCCACACCACTCTCCTCATCACTACTTGCCCGCCTAGCGGAGAAAGTGGCCGATGTCTCCTCCAAATCTTGGCTGGGCAGTATCTGCTGACTGTCCTCTACTAGCTCGTTCTCGCTGTATAGTAGAGCTGAGCCCACAGCATACAATCCTTCTGTGGCTGAGGAAACAGCAAAGGACAGAGGCAGTTTGAGGACAGGTGAGGGCACAGGGCCTGCTCCCAGGCCTGCCAACTAAGGGTTGTGTCTGACGAATCCACCGACTGTTGGCTGAGGGTGTCTGATGTCACTTAGGATGAAGTGGATGACCGAGTTAAACAATCAAGAATCGCTGGGTTGCTGGTAAAGAAACGAACGCCAGATGACACTGGGAGCTCAAGCCTCTCGCTGCGACTCCTGCTGACATGCCCCCTTACTCTGCTGCGACCTCTGCCTGCGCCAGAAACATTATTCTGTCACTCCTCTGTGCCTGGCCTGCCACTTCTCTGTCTGACATACTTTAACTTTAACTAAATAAATTAAAAGCAAAATAAAACAAACCTAAAATCGACGAATGAATTTTTATTTTTGTACAGAAATAGGCCACTGACGCTTTTACCACAAATTACTGCAACAGTGAACTGTGTATATATTTTTCTTTTTGTACTCAAATATGTTACTAAATGCTTTCACCACATATAACTGCAGAAGTGAACTGGGAATATATTTTTATTTTTGTACTGAAATACGTCACAAAACCTTTTCACCACAAATAACTGCAACAGTGAACTGCGTATATAAATTTTTCTTTTTTTACTCAAATACGTCACTAAACGCTTTCACCACATATAACTGCAGAAGTGAACTGAGAATATATTTTTATTTTTGTACTCAAATACGTCACTAAACGCTTTCACCACATATAACTGCAGAAGTGAACTGAGAATATATTTTTATTTTTGTACGGAAATACATCACTAACGCTTTCACCACAAATAACTGCAACAGTGAAGTGGGTATATATTTTTCTTTTGGTACTGAAATAGGCCACTAAACACTTTCACCACAAATAACTGCAACAGTGAAGTGCGTTTATATTTTTCTTTTTGTACTGAAATAGGCCACTAAACACTTTCACCACAAATAACTGCAACAGTGAACTGCCTATATATTTTTCTTTTTGTACTCAAATACGTCACTAAATGCTTTCACCACATAAAACTGCAGAAGTGAACTGAGAATATATTTTTATTTTTGTACTGAAATACGTCACTTAACGCTTTCACCACAAATAAATGCAACAGTGAACTGCGTATATATTTTTCTTTTTGTACTCAAATACGTCAATAAATGCTTTCATTACAAAAAACTGCAAAAGTGAACTGAGAATATTTTTTATTTTTTGTACTGAAATACGTCACTAAACGCTTTGACCACACATAACTGCAACAGTGAAGTGCGTATATATTTTACTTTTTGTACTGAAATACGTCGCTTAACGCTTTCACCACAAATAAGTGCAACAGTGAACTGCGTATATATTTTTTTCTTTTTGTACTCAAATACGTCACTAAATGCTTTCATCACATATAACTGCAAAAGTGAACAGAGAATATATTTTTATTTTTTGTACTGAAATACGTCACTAAACGCTTTCACCACAAATAATTGCAACAGTGAACTGCATTTTTTTCTGGGTATTTATCATATTTATCATATTTTTCTGGGTTTATAAATTGCTGGAATGACAGATCTGTATAATGGCTATTTGGATCCCTAAATAATCTTTCCCCTGCACTTGTAAATCACTTTTCTAGCACTGTCCCTAAAGCCTTTTGACGTCTCTCCCTCTCTCCCATTAGGATGCTGTGAAATGATTCCTCCCTATCCTTTCCCCGCACTTATAAATCGTTTTTTGTAAATCACAATGAGGTTTCTCCTAACACTCTCCCTAGCACCTCCACACATCTCTCGGTGCACTCAGAACGCTGTAAAATGTCTTAATCCAAGATTGCCGAGGCTATTTATAGTGCTGTGACATCACAGGGCTGGCTGGCTGCTGATTGGCTGCATGCATGGCATTATGGGTCTTCCCAAAGTTCCATGCCCCATGTCCTCACATGTGTAGCTGCAATTTTAAAACAAATCCTCTGAAGAAATTCATGTTTGTTGCGAATCAAATTTTTTCTTAAATTCGGATTCAATTCCACTTCATCAGTTTCGATTCGCTCATCTCTAGATATGACCAATTAATGACCTCTGAGCACTGAAATGTAGCACAGTAAAACAACCAGTAAAAAAGGACTGTGAGACCCATAACCCCCATCTTTAACAATAAACACTCTATTAACTCAAGTCCATACTCATTAAACCTAATTGAAGAGGTAATAGTAACTGATTGAGACAGGTGAATAGAGGAAGAAAAGTCCTTAACAATGCACAGCAAACCTTCCGTGCACTCTCCAGAGGAATTTTGAGAAACCCATGGTCCTTTTGGTCCAGCAGGCTGCTCGGAAAAGCAGAGATGTCAAGTAAAATAGATCCAGGAGTCAGAAGGGCTGGAACTTCCTTTGTAGGACCTTCCTTAAAGCATACTTATACTCAGAATTTTCACTTTACTTAAAAGGGTAGACAGCCCTTTTATGTAAGGTAAAAATTCTGTTTGTTTTTTTTTTTTGCAACACCCTTTCTTGGGGTGAATGGGATGAATGGGAGCACAAAGCCTCCAGAGATATCTACGTCACACATCCCAGGAGTAGCTAAAACTATGTAAAACAATAGTAATTAGAGCCTTACCTGGTCTGCCGGTGTCCTTCTTCGCAATCCCTGCCTTCTCGCTTCCTCCGGCCGGCATCCTCCACATCCGATGGGTCACCAGGAGTTCCCCGTAACGTCGCCATTGCGTCGGGACGGGGTGGGAATTTCAAATCTATTTGTATTGCATTCAATACAAAATACCTGTATTGAATGAAATACAGTGGATTTATGTGAGTATATTATTTTTTTTTTATTTTTTTCTATTTATTTAATTTATTATTTTGTGTTTCAAACTTTATTATACTCATACTATTATAATATACTGTAAAATAAATTTTCATGAAAAACAATGTACCGCTTTAAGACTGGACAGAATCTAGACAGAAATGAACTGCCCAGGAGGTTAAAGAACATGACATTAAGTAAGATGCACTGCCTCTTTTTACCTGAAGATTTATTAGTCTGTCATAATCTCTTGTCTACCATATACACCACTATGCGTTTTTCTCAACCTGTTCTTCAAAGATCCCCTCAATTAACAATTGGGAAAGGCAAAAATCCGTGAGAAACGTCTAATCCCTCAGAAACATTGCTATCACCGTGACCTCTCCTTCCAGCCAAGAGTTGATCAGTATGCTTTCCTTATTTCTAGCAGACTTTTCTGCTAACTTTTATCACATACTCTGTACAGACCTTCTGATTGTTACTTGTCTAGGATTTACCTAGATTTCTTAGGGTACCCACCTCAGCTGTCACTTGTTGCCAGGATCTACTATGCTCTCAGTTTCTATCCCCTATTGGAGCATTAGATACAATGGATATTCTTCTCTCAATTTTATTGACAGAAGTACGTGCCCTCTTCTCATTTATACTTCCATAATATTTCAGGTAAGACTATCAAATAGATTGTTCCAGGCATGAAACTATTTAGGTGCCTTGGACCTTTTGTCTATTTTTCTCTTCTTTAACTGACTACTCCTGTGCTATTTAGATACCAATTAAACTGTGTTTTGACTGAACTTGCTGCCTGAATTGGTAATGCCAGGCTTTTTGTCAGTATTTATTTTCATTTGCTTATCAACAGCAGGGTAAGATTAAAACTTTCCCAATAGCATGCTCTGAACTGTTACAGATGTCACACCCCAGATTATAACATGTTTCAAAACCAGAAAAAAAGGCTTTTACAAGCAACCATTATTGACAGTAACCATCAACAATTTAAAAGTTTTAATTTTAAGATACATTTTTATTTAACCACAATTTAATGTATATTAAAGCATTAAAAACATTTAATTAAATAACATTAAAAATGTAGCTCAGTTGTTCCAAATCATGCATTTACAATACAATTGCACAGAAATGTGCTAATTTCGCAGGTCAAGGTTTGCTTCTTTAGGAGTCCATAAATATATAATATATATTTATAGACTCCTAATGAACCAAACCTTGACCTGTGAAATGAGCACATTTCTGTTCAGTTGTATTGTAAATGCACGATTTACAATACAATTGCACAGAAACAATTTTTTTTTAGAAATAAACACAAGAAGAACAAACATAAAATTCAACAATGCTACTTACAAAGTTCATCCAGACAGCACAATGCTGATTAACACTCTTTAAAAATGGCATCAAGGCACCCAAGCGGAACTGGGTGGGGGCAGAAAGTACCAGTGGAGGCTACAATTTTAGGAGTAAATCCTTCAAACAGTAAATCTCAAAAAAGGAGGCAGGGCAAACATTTTCATCAATATTACTTCTATAGGAGGAAGTTCGTGAACATATGAACTATGTTTATAAAAAATAATTCCCTTTGGAGGCACAAAGCCTCCTGTCTGACAGTTCATTGGTGGGGTATGGGAGTTGGCTTCCGATAAATGATGAACACACTATTCAGCCCGTGGGAGCAAATTCCTATTAAAAACTGTACATTTTTATTTTAATTGTTGTTAGGCTTTATTTGATTATGTCAATACCTGTGCCCCTCGCCATCGAGTTAGATGTTTACTGCAGCCTTTCATGGGTAAGCATAGGCTTATCTATGTTATTAAGTTAAAAATGCATTTCTGACTGCTGTCTGCATTTTTTTTCTTTCAGTTATAGATTTTGCACTTTCAATGTTTCAAACTTTTATTAGTTTTCACTATGCCATGCCACTGATACTGTACTGATGCTGATACTATAATATTTATTGTCAATTGTATGAACCATTGCATCCATGACACTTATGTTGCTTATTTTCTGTTTTTTCTGTATGTTGTGGTACCCCTTTAGGTTTCTTGGCAAAAGTGATGTTTTACCTTTTCATGTGGTGATTTATTGTCTCATGAGAACTTTGTTTTTAGTCCTTATTGCTTTCTGTGGTCTGGGTAATGGGGTAGGTTTGATTCTAGTTTCTGTTTTTTGTCCCCAAGGTTATTGTTGGTTATGCTGCCTTTCTATATCTGTTCTAAATACTAGAATTGTCCTTGTGTTTCCTGTTGGTCACTGTAAATTTGTCTTTAGTTTCTCATCTGTTGAAAGTTTAATATAAGTGTAGCAACCCATTTACCTTGCTTCAGTTGTTCAAAAGCTTATACCCAAATTTTTTTATAGAATCTGTTTAGCTGTTGGTGATCATGTTCCCCCTAATTTTCAAATTTTCCCTTTTTTTACAATAGCATCAATACACCTTAACAACCCCCACTCTCTTATTATATGATGTGTTTCTAAATTTGGGTATGCCCAATAAAAGTAGATACTCACAAGGGGCAAGGTTATTGCTATGTCTCTTTCTCTTTAATCTATTTACTTTTAAAATGAATATATATATTTATCTTTATCCACATATTAGCTGTCCACAGATTACTATGCTGTTATTGACACCCAGACTTTTTTTCATTATCTGTATACTAACATCAACTTCTCCCACACGACTACATATAATACATAGCAACAAGAATTGCAGCAGCTCCCCCTCTTGTACTTGTTTCAACTACATAAGCTTGTATATGCACTGGAAACAAGAATGTATTTCTTGTATACTTTATTTTTAAATCAGTAACCATATACAAAAATTATACAAAAAAACTTTAAATGACAAAAAATGTTAATATATAAAAATATCTAGCATAATATAAATCACAATAGTTGAGCACTGATATGCAAGAAACAAGCATATATTTGATATCAATAGTCTAAAGGCTACAAGACTCCAGACATTATTTGAAACAAAACACAACACTCTCAGATCTAAAAGATTTAGAGTTTAGTGACTATAGGGGGAAAGGCCTTTAAAACAGAAGTGGTTACTAGAGGAGGGGCTGATAAAATTGTATTTAGTTGCCAAGAACAGCAAAAAATGTAAATAATCTTTTCAGCATAAAAAGTTTATTTTATTTTAAATTACATAAAACTTTTTTAGCTTTTACATATTTATGTAATGCAACTATATTTTGTAAGACATTACAGGTCTAAGTTTCTATGGAGACTTGTAGATTTGTGGTAGGAAGTTGTATTTGTAAAACCTGACACATTTCACCTTAGACAGCTTCCTTAGAGCCCAAACAAAACCTTACAAGCAGAATCATCAGATTTCACCATAAACATCACAAACAAATCCATAACATCTGTTTAAAATACTGGACTATACTAACCACAGACCCCACAATAAACAAATACATTAGCAATAAACCACAAATAACAAACAGAAAATATCAGTCCCTAAAAAATACACTAGTTAAACAAACTCCTTTAGTTGATTTAGTTTAACTGTGGCAGATGCCACCAATGTAGGTGGATAGGTCACATTCAAGCTACATTTTACACCTTCTATGGATATAGACATAAAATGTTTTCATATTGCTACGTTTTATGTATGTTTAACTGTTAGAGCTTGCGCAACAAATATTTAAAGAAACCTTTGATACAAACTATCTATTTTGTGCAATCTGTTCATGAATATGACATATGCTTCAACATAAATCATTTCCAAATTGTTCATCTTGAAGTAATATGCCATATAGTTTAAGGACTTATGTATTAATATAATGTACTGAAAGTATAACTCAAGCACCCAACTGTATATTTATTAGATAATATTTTATTAAGATATTACTATATATTTATTGTCCTTCAATACAGTACAGAGCACCAAAATGTTTGTGTATGATTTCACACCATAGCTTGTATGACCATTTATAGCAACCATAGCGTTGGCAAATCTACCCAAAAGTAAATTAACTTCCAACAGAGGTTTGTATCATTATAGTACTTATTATGAAAAGAATGCAAACAGAGGAGGTTTTCTTGTTTGGGGTTTGCAACACCTATTAAGAGTAACAATTTATTCTACCTGTTCTCCAATTACTCCACTACTATAATATTTTGTTTACTTTATTGTTAGTATTTAATATGTGTTAATGCCATGTAATAATGCCACATCGTACTTTATTATAAATGTATTTTTGCCACAATATACACTACTAGAATACTAAAATATCAAAGTTTCAGTACATGCCAATACCATATATTAAAACTGACCAAACAGTATTATGTTACCATTAAAATAAGATTCACTCTCTGTCGCTAATAAACAATTTATAAAAATGTTATCAATAGATAACAAAACCTAAAAAAGACATTATTCTCACAGCTTTATTTCATACTATAACCTTAAATACATATGTCACTATCTCCAACTTCATGAAATATTATGAAATAAATATATCAGGGCAAAGATAATTAGGTACCATTAAGATAAACATCTTTTTATCATATATGTAACATATTAACACCACCACCCCATCCATATTACAAACCCACTAGGGAGGAATTGGCATATGTACAGAATACTAAAATGAATACAATACAAATACATGATGATACTATATCAATCCTACATAAAAAGTAAGTCTGACCCCCTTCATAAACCTTTCACCTTCTAGCATGTCCAAATTACCTCATCCAATGGAAACCCCCTATCCTTTGCCCTCCTACTTCAGCTCTTATTTAAACAAAAATCCTCCCTCTTCCCCTGCCCCTTCCTCCCTCCTTACGCTGATAACTCAGCTAAGATGAAAACGCATGCCACATGTGATAAGGGATCTTTTCCTCCCCGCTGGCACTTGGCCTCCAGACGGCTCTATCACTTCTTGATAAGAGTTTCAGGCTGATCTGACATGTCAAGACCTGTCATTCCAGCAGCTGAGCCACAAAACTTAAGAAGGGTCTTAAAAACCCCCCTAAAAGGAAGAATCGTCCTCCCTCAGGAGGTCCCTAACCAGCGAAAATAGTGGGGGAAAACATTAAAAAATCCCCCCTTCCCGCCTCCTTGTGTAAAAGAACATAGATACCTAAAAGGTGAGCTAATAAATTGTTTTTTTTAAAAAAATTTCATAGTTCATTTACATGACTAAATCCCCAACCACTCATAAGAGCAATCTATTTTCTTTTCACACACATTTCAGCCATTGCTACTGCATAATCCTGTGGAATTCTCAAAAGAACCTGTGAGTACTTAACTTACCTTACGTATCTTCAACAATTCCTTGATATTCAAAATGAATGGTTTATATAAATGGCAATAAAACATACATATCTCACACAGAATCGGTTACATCCCAATACCCTCTGCGGAAGCAAAGCAAAATACCTGTGAGTGATGTGACTCCCGATATAAGATGAGAATACACATGTTCTGCATCTAAGCCTCTCTTGTTATGCACAATGAATAAAAAATGTTACCACACTTGTGAGAAACCTAAACCTGTATAATTTTTTTATTTACTTAATAAATTGTGTATTTTTTGCCATAAAACCCTGCTTTCTCAAACTTCTCTCTAATCTGAAGCTCAAACCAACTTGACCATTTCAAGTATATAGTGGTTTTTCAATGAGAACATGTAGCAAACAAAATTCCAAAGGGGCATACCACCAAAACCTATTTTCTAAAAATGTGCTTATCTTAAAAATGAAAACAAAGGACGGCTACGCAGTAAATAAATTACATATTTGTTCTTTGATTTAGATATACTATAAATAAGCATGTATCAACCCAGCAAACTGTTTATATTCAATATACCATGCACCATGCAAGCATAAAACTAGCCCAACTGGAAAAGTGTTCTAATTCACTTCTCCAGCATACTGTACATTCAGTAAAGCAATGGCCTCTTAAAACAAGCAGAATACTGCTGATGCTGTTTTTTACATTGACATAAGGAAGAAATTGCCAGCAGGAAATTTAGGAAAAGAATAAAAAGTACTTAGTCAAAAAATAAAAGTAAGCATTTCTGCAAAAAAATACAAAAATAAATTTAAATTATGCTACTTTACATGTTAGTTTAAATATCTATTTACAGTCCAAATATTATTTTCAAAAACTGAATTTTAAAAAATATTTGATGCATGACATTTATATACACAAATACTGATAGGTAATATATTAGCATGTGTAGGTTTTCACCAGCTTCAGCTGTAATAAAAATGTGAAGTACTTTGAAACTGAAGTTAAAATTTCCCTTCTACTTTATTAGATTTGCTAAGCCATTATTACTTCTAGGAACAGACTCCTATTTATATAGAAGTACATGGAATGGTTTAACTGACTTTGGTTCACTTTCTCATGGACCGTGTTCCAAGTAGAGGTTTAGGATGATTCTACATCACAAATGAACAGACCATAAGTGCGGAGTGTTTTTTTTTTTCACTTGTATAGCTCTCCCCTAGGGGACAGAAAAAAGATATGACATCACTATTCATAATTGGTGATTTGAGCAATAATGTTTTGTGAAATAAAGAGAATTGTGTTTTTATTCAAATTATGTTTCTTTGTATTTTTAAATCTATGTTTCTAGGTATTCATTTTTACATGTTAAATAAAAGATTTGGACTGTGGAGATTCCCAGGTACAATAAACTTATAAAAATACAATAAAAATAAATTTTTTTATAGTTAGTAATACATAGTAAAGTGTTTGATAGCTGTTTATTATTTTTGAGTAAAGAAGGTTTCGAGACTGTCATTTTTTTTCTGGCTGTGTGCTTTTTTGTAAGTATTTAATTCAGTTCCACACCACAAGGTTATATCAGAACGGTAGCTGGGGAGTGCTTTGAGCAATAGCTTCTTATGATCTGCATACATAGACGAGTGTCTATAGTTCCAACAATTCATAGCAGAGATTCTAATCATTTTTACTTAGGGGATTTTTTTTACTGTTTTCTTTCCTTTCTCAGCTTTTGTGCTACTTGAAAACAAACCTTAGTTTTATTTAAATGCTACATTTTGCATTTTACATTTGTTTTGTTCACCATACTTACAGAATCTAGATCTTAGGAATGTGCTCTTATCGCTGTTTCTCCTGTTGAGGATTGAATATCCATGTTTTCATGAACACCAATGCTAAATCTTAATTCTGCAGCCCAGTTCTCCAAGACTGAATCTTTCGCCACAAATAACATTTCTTTTTGGCTGCAGCTATATGCCAGCCAATTGCTTTATGCCCTATGTCAAATATCAATAGAAACATTTCTCTGTGGTTTTTGCTGTTAATGCTTTCAGCTTCATGCTTCCAGATCTAATCTACAAAACTTTAATCATTGCTCTTTGTTGTCTGTAGCAATTAGATCCTCGTGGTCTCTTTGGGCTTTAGTACCCCACTCTTTCAACACCTCAGCTTATTACTACTGCAGATTCCTGCAATTGAGATGCTCATCTCTGAGTCTTTTGTCTTTGAGAATTGGACCCCAGCTATGTTGCTCTGGTCCCTGGCCTTAGTTCTTTGCTACCTTTGCCTACTGTCCATAGGATATAATTTTTTTTTTCTGTATCTAACCCACATTGCTCTTTATTTTACAAATACTTTTTTTCTGAAGCTATATATATGATCTAGATATTGTCCGCTTGTATTCTTAACTTGTCCTTGCTCAATTATTTTAAGATTTTTAATGCCTGTCTCTGCTCCTACAAGGGTTACAAGAACAGAAAACTATATTTTAGTGATAGCCCACATTTTTACTGAAAATTCCAAAATGTCACAGGATTGAATGTAAAAGCTAAACTTAATATGCCATATGAATAAAAGATAACTAATTTTGCAATATAAAAAAATTACCTAAGAAGTTATAAAAAGAAGGCTTCACAGGGTATTTGTACATACCCTCATGTAACTTTTCCTGAAATCACAAACTTTGTGTGCTCAATATGCAAATGTAAACCTACAACTCCAAGCTGGATTTCTAACTTAACTATACATTCTACTTTCCTACTCCTTGTCTACACATTCTGTTTTATTGGATTAATGTAGTTATATGAATGGGCAGCCAACATACTAGAATGGACCAAACATCAGAAAACTATAATTTCCTCTGATACTGTTCTTCAAGTTCACTGTGCGTGTCAGTGACTGAGGACACTTACAACGGTAAATAAAGACATCAATTGTTTATTTTTTCTCCTTATGTCAGACTAGACGACAGACCTAAGTATAATTCCAATCCATTTTGCTATATTACAGTTTGCAAATTCATGATGACAACCTGCGTTCAAATACCATGATAAATACAATCCCTTTTGAAGAGTAAGCCCAATCATATACACTAAAAGCTGGTCAAACATGCATGTACAATTTATCTGCTCAAAAGATTTTCAGAGGATTTCAGTGGAATAAATAATTATCCAATCTGTAACTACTAATTACATTCAAAAAATCAGATTTATATGCATAGCTAAATAATTTTTTGAAGAATTTTAAACTAACAAATTGTTTGGAAAATAAAATACAAATTGTAATGGGATGTAATGAAAAATTAAATATAACAAAAAAGTTTGCTATATAACTCCTATTTACTTAATAATTTTTTCAAAAAAAATATTATAAACATACATATGCCTGTAATGCTAAGAGAGAATAAACTCAAAACACTTATGGCCCAAGACAGTAGTAACTACACACACCAAGCTACTATGGTTGAATATGGAAAGCATATTAAGACATTTATAGCATAACTTAAATATAGCATCTTAAAAAAATATTAAAAAAAAAAACATTTTTTTTTCTTTTTTATGAAATGTTCTCAATCCCTCTGCAAACCAAGCCTAGCAGGTCCTGCGCCATTCTTGCTTCCTTATTTTTCTGTTGCAGACGAGACGAGACGAGAATAGGTACAGCCATCTTCTTTTTCTGGATTCTGCACATGCATGAGATCGGCACTTTTTTTTGTCAAATATGTTGTTATGTATGTTAATATTAGTTTATAGAAAATACAGGTACAAAACACAACAAAAACAGTTCACTGATGGATATAAAAACAAAATGAACAGAACGGTACATTTCAGGGAAACAGTCCGCCCACAGAAGTTGAAGAGGAAGCCTGATAGCAATGCCCAAAACAGGAGGTCAAGTGCAATTCAGACCTTGTAATTAAAAAAAAAAAAAAGGAATCAAGAAAAAGGGATGTTACAACTTGATTATCCAATGCGTAAATAGTGCTCACAGACCCTCCTCCCCGGCCAATGGGGGAATCAAAAATACAATACACAAACCCAAATGTGCCTTATCAAAAAAGAAGGGGGGTTTAAACACAAACAAGACAAAAACAAACAGTAAGTAGGAAACAGGAGGATAAAAGGGTAATGCAAAGAGTGGAGGGGGAGAAGGGGAAGAAGGAGAAAGCATAGTATAAGTGGTACTCTGAGAAGTTCAAGTCTAGGTTAGGTTCCTTAAAACGATTCTTTAAACCAGTCCCAGGCAGCCCAAGTTAATTTGAACTGTGTAAATTTATCATCATCTTCCACAACCAATTGTTTCCAAGTGCCTAACTTTCTCCATTTTTGTCAGCAATTCTTTAATGGTAGGAACTGCTGTTTGTTTCCAATATCTGGGTATAATTACTCTGGCATCTGTAAGAAAATAGCGGAGAAGTCCTTTTTTAGTGGACTTGATCGAGCCTGGAACCATAGATAAAAGGGATAAAAGGATTGTTAGGGATGTAAAAGCCTGTAGTCGTTAAAGAACTGGATGATTGTGTTCCAAAAGCCAAGCATTGCTGGGCACTCCCACCATACATGTAGCATGGATCCCCTGGAGGCAGAAAAACGGCAACAGATGTCTGAATTATCAAGCAATATGGGATGGAGCTCCACCGGACACAGGTACTATCTGGACAAGATCTTATAATTGGTCTCTTGAGCTTTGCAAGTAAGAGTGATTTGTGAGTTAGAGTGATAGATTTTTCCCAGTCCTCAGCTGGTATATCTACTCCAAGCTCCATTTCCCAATACCTCGTATAAACTAGGGTGTTGGATACCATGGCCTGGGTCAGGAGACTGTATAATTGAGAAATTTCATGCCTAGGGCGATCAGGAGACCTCAACAATTCCTCGAACCCTGTCAAATTCCTAGTCAACCCAGTTGTATCAGGAAACAAAAAAACAATTTGCTTGTATTTAAACAAAGGGGCCATCCTACTACCTGCTGGGAGACATAGAGAGGAGAAGGAGGGAACATAGCCATTTTGTAGAATAATTGTGAGACCAGGCAGTGGAGTGTGTAAACGTAAAAGTGAGCATTCTATCCAAGAGAGAGACCTGAGATCTATTTGAGAGAGATGTTCCTCTAAAGGACCCAATTTTTCAATTCTCTATTATGAAACCAGTCGATCATGCGAATTTATAGTACAACATCAAGTCAGGGACTCCCATCCCACCCCTGAATTTAGCTGTAGCTAGGGTGCAGTAAGTGAGCGCCTCGCCTTCCATATAAAGGTCCAAAATAACCTATGCAAATTACGTAAGTAACAGAGTTAAGAAAATAGGGACTGTCTGGAACACATACAATAAGCGAGGCAATATATCCATCTTGATGGAGTTAATTTTCACAAACCAGGAAAGAGGTAAGGTGGTGTACTTCTGTAAGTCAGAATGTGTTTTAGTAAAGGGGGTAATAAAGGGGTAATTACAAGTGAACAGCCTAGAAGGATCCGAGGGAATGGAGATACCTAAACATTTTATTGCTTCAGGACAAATCCTGAAAGAAGTATTATTGCCAATAGACACAATTTGATCGGTTTTAGGGGAAATATTCAAAACCTCAGATTTAGAAAAACTTACTTTAAATTGCTAAAGGTGCTAAAATGTTCAAAATCCTTGAGTATGGATGGGATGGAGATATGAGGTGATGTTATATAAAGCAAAAGATCATTGGCGTGCAGAGCTAGTTGATTTTGGATGTCGCCCAGCTTTTTTCCCCTAATATTGGGGTTGTTCCTAAGTGCAACTGCTAGATGTTCCATGACCAAAGCATATAATAGTGGGGACAACGGACAGCCCTGTCTGGTGCCATTAAATATTCTAAAGGGGTCAGATAAAGCCCTGTTAATTCTTACCTTAAGGCATGGGGAAGAATACAAAGCCAGTATTCTCAAAATCATACCAGACCCCATCCCTATTTACTATAATGCTGCACCCATGAAGGGCCAACTTACCCTGTCGAAGGCCTTTTCTGCATCCACAGACAAAAAAAACATATGGGCACGCTGAGGTTTTAGCATTTTAAGGTAAAAGAATGGTTTGGAGAATGTTAACCATGGCTTCTCTGCCGGGGATAGGGCCTATTTGGTCCTTATGGATTAGATAAGGCTTGTGGTGAAAAAGTCTGTTGGCTATTAGTTTAGAGAATAATTTTACATCTACATTGATCAACATTGATAGTTCGAACAAACCGTATGGTCTTTACAAGGTTTCGGAAGCACTGTAATATGTTCCTCCAAGCTTTGTGGCGGAAAAGGTGTATCATCTGAAATAGAATTGAAGACCTTCGGCAAAAAAGAGACAAGGTTAAGGGCATGGATCTTGTGTAACTAAGGGGTAAATCCGCCAGGACCAGGGCTTTTACCTACCGGTGTGGACTTAATAGCGGAGGAGACCTCCTCTTCTGTAAAGGAAGACTCTAAGAAGGATATCACCTCCGAGTCTAAGCTAGGTAGTGCTGTATCAGAG
This sequence comes from Pyxicephalus adspersus, assembly GCF_032062135.1. NCBI lineage: Eukaryota > Metazoa > Chordata > Amphibia > Anura > Pyxicephalidae > Pyxicephalus > Pyxicephalus adspersus. The sequence continues at coordinate 90,579,395 of NC_092862.1, forward strand.
ATATATCGTTGAAGAGAGGTCAGGAAATGTTTGGAGAATATCTTGCAGGATAGATGTTAGGTCACCTGCAGGGGATCTTATAGAAAGGATGTACATTGTGGGATTTCGAGGCTGAAGCCCTTTTGCCAAGAGTTTCCCACACTTACCGTGTTTCCCCGATGATAAGCCATCCCCATCAAATAAGCCGACCCCCCATTTTTGCCCAAAACGTTAAAATAAGCCACCCCCCGCAAATAAGACACCCACTGATATCTGCGCCTGCCTGAATCTCCCATTCGGGTGGTACGGCGGGTAACTGTGTGCCTCTGTGTGACTCCGTCCGTGCTGGCTGCAGTGCAGAGCGAAACAGAAAGTGACTACAAAGGCCCGCGCACGCCCCCGCGCCTCCGTGCCAGGAAGGACAAGCAAGCTGCTGATCCCTGCCCTAACGGAGTCTATTACCCGGCCGTAGAACCCAAAAAAAGTGAGTCAGTGAACAGAAGGGGATAATGATAGGCACAGAGTGAACAGAAGTGGACAATGAATGGCACATGAGTGATCAGAAGGGGACAATGAATGGCACAGAGTGATCAGAAGGGGACAATGAATGGCACATGAGTGATCAGAAGGGGACACGTGTGCAATCTTGGTCATGCTCAGAAGGAGCAGCCTCCTGGGATATATGTATCCCATAAAGGCTGTGGGTTTCCCCTTCAGTCTTTACTGCAACAGCAGTAAATACAGAAGGGGAGTGGTTCTCCTCAAAAAATTACAAAAAAAAAGCATTATTACATTGTCACCCTTTAGAGATTCTAAACATATCGAGAATGATATGTGTAGGCAACCAACAGGAACGGAACTAGAGGGCAGATATGTGCCACGCAGGTTGCTGATATTAGTGCTATAATTCCAGGGATTTCAGTGTGGCTGTTCCAGCATTCCTTCCCGGGACTGCTGAAGAAAAGTCCAGGCGCAGCTCCCAGAGTGAGTAAAAAGGGAATGGCTGCCAGGGAGCAGAGAGAGGAAAAGACTATAATGGAGAGGACTTGAGAAGATTCCTCTCCACAGTGTTCCATAGAGAAAGAGAGTGAGAGCGACAAGACTCTGCACAAGGTGACTCTTGGTTTTTCTGCCTATTTGAAAATGGACTGTTATAGAACACTTGACAGCTGAAGATAAAGGGCTTTTATGTGTTTGATCTGTAACCGGCTGACGGTAAGCCATCCTGTTTTCGATAATTTTGTTGTTGTGTTTTTTCAATAAAACCCTGATGTGGCATCCAGTCCTGCTAGTTGCCTACCATTTGTCAAGCTAACTCCCACATATAGGCCTATTATCTCTAGTGTCATTCTCTACGTCTCAGTTATGTTAGACATTCCTCTTTGTCTTGCAAATGATAAAGTTTCTGTTTCTTTGAGACAGTTTTAAAGGTTGAGGCTATATCATAAATTTGGTAAGATTCTGATTTACTGGGTTACACAATTTTACATTTTTCATGTGTTTTTTGTATTTGTTTACCTTTCTGCATTTTTCTCTGTTCATGTACCCCCAAGGCCCTGTATGCAGGCATTCTTTAGTTAACAGCTGAACTGGTTAATTTCCTGGGTTCAGACCTGCCTGCTAGCAGTCCTAACTTTGCTTTTCTCTGCACTGATCTTATAATTACTGGTGCAATACTTTGTTGATGGCTACTGGGGAAGAGGGAGTTTTTAAAACTCAATCTCACAGCGAATTGTAAAATGTAAGTGAGATCGACCGGTGTAAATTCGCCATACAAGATCGAATTTTTACAAAAAAAAAAAAAAAAAAAAGATTGCGTGCTCTGCTCAGTGATCAGCTCAGTGATCAGCTCAGTGTGCGATTCACGGCACTAGTGGTTAAATGAGGACAAGTCTCCCCATTTTAAACCTCTAGTGCTCTCTGATTGGCTGGGAAAAGCTTTCTCTATCAAACTCTCTAGGACCTTTCCAACTATGGACGTTAAACTTATCAGTCTGGTATTACTTGGTCATGACCAGGCAATGCAAAACCCATAATTGATCACACTTGTTATGAGAACAAAATTAATTCTCATAACCAGGGGCAACACAGGACAACAACAGCAACTAATCACCACTTTGGACCAGCCAAGCACTTTGACAACCTTCTGAAGCAAGAATTCTCATAAAATTAAAAAACATGAGATCATCTCAATAACTTTCCATAATTAGCCAACAATTAATTTTCCTCTAATATCCACCTAGCCAAAGATTTTGTATCCCTTAATAACAAATACTGATCACTTTCATATCAAAACCATATTAAACCATATCCCAACAATAAATAAAGTAAGGCGATGATGCCTCTTACAGACTGTGATAAAACAATTATAACTGGTTCCTGTTCCCCACCAATTAACCTTATCATAAATTCAACAGATTTATTGTTGACTTCTAGTGAATATAGATACTTAATATGATTGTATTTTTCAATTTTGTGCAAATTGCTGCAATCACTGGGTTAGAATATTATTTACCATACGTTACCTCACATTTAATAAATCAGTCGTTCATCCTTATCACTAACCAGCTAATATAACTTATTGGGTCTGATTTATAAAAGCTCTCCAAGGCTGGAGAGGATTCCTTTTTTTTCAGTGAAGCTGGGTGATCGATTCAGCGATTTCAGTCATTTGCTATTTGCTAGCAAATGTTTTGAATCCTGGACCAGTGCCATTCCAGGTTTGCTGGATAACCCAGCTTCAATGAGGAAAGTGCCCTTCTCCAGCCTTGAAGAGCTTTACATAGTTATATAGGTTCGAGAAACAATAGGAATGGGCTTAGATTGCATTTGCAAAATATTTGTATTTATTGCATTATTATTGGGAAATAGTGCTGCATATTGTATATCTTAAATATTAAAATACTGCTTAACCATATACTATTAATAGGGTGCAACTTCATTTTAAATATTTCACTGCTTGTTTAGAGCATATAAATAGTTACATAGTAGGGTAGGTTAAAAAAAGACATAAATCCAAAAAGTTCAACCACCAGGAAAATAAACATATCCCAGAAATAAAACCCTATAAGATATAGCTGGTCCACAGGAAGGAAAAAAAACCCTGGTACAATTTGCTTCAACAGGGAAAAAAATTCCTTTCTGATTCCATGAGGCAATTGGATGTTCCGTGGATCAACAGTCACTGTTTTTTTTTACTTTAAAGCCTTACAAACCCAGGTATGTTCTGTGCTTCTAGAAAAAACAGCTTTTTCTTAAAGCAATCTTGTTGCTGAAACTACTTCCTGAGGGAGCCGATTCCACATTTTCACAGACCCTACAGTGAAGAATCCCTTCCTTATTCGGAGCTTAAACTTCATCCAACTTTTCTCCAGACGCAGAGTGCACTCTTGTTCTTTGTAATGATCTCAAAGTGAATAATGGGGAAGGGAGTTCTTTATATGGACTGTTTATATATTTATAAATATTCCCCCTTAAACGTCTCTTCTCAAGGGAGAATAGATTCAGTTCAGCTAATCTCTCCTCATAACTGAGCTCCTCCATTCCTTTTAATAATTTAGTTGCCCTTCTCTGCACTCTCTCCAATTCAATAATGTCCTTTTTGTAAACTGGACTGCATATTCCAGATGCTTTGTACAAGGGCAGGATTATGGCCCTGATTTATTAAAGTTCTCCAAGGCTGGAGCGAATACACTTTCATCAGTGAAGCTGGGTGATCCAGTGAACCTAGAGTGAATCTAGTCCAAGATTGAAATCATTTGCTATCAAATAGCTAACAAATAGCTTGACTTTTAGGAAATCCATTCCAGGTTTGCTGGATTACCCAGCTTCACTGATGAAAGTGTATTCTCTCCAGCCTTTGAGAGCTTTTATAAATCAGGGCCTATGTCTCAATCTATTCCTCTTTTATTACAAGAAAGTACTTTTCTAACTTTAGATATTGCAGCTTGGCATTGCATGCTGCTATTAGGTCTATGATCTACCAGAACCCCCAGATACTTTTCCATTTCTGACTCCCCCAAGTGTATTCCCCCTGGACAGTATGAAGCATGCATGTTGTTAGCTCCCAAGTACATAGCTTTAATGAATCAGGCCCATTATATCAACAAATCTGTAAAAATGTGCCGATTTATACCTATGTCCCTCATATTTATCTAAGCCAATGTGCTTCACCAATGCACCAAAATCTGTTACTTGCAACCATGAATCATAGCCTGTCACAACATCATTACTACCTTGTATATACCCATATGTGCCCAACAAACTCTTTGGAGGAAAGCATTCTCCTTCAATGACAGCCTTATCAATCTCCGAAAACCAGATACCTTCCGAGAGCCAGCCCCACTGTGATTAATCTGCCTGCAACCAAAGAGCATCCTGAATCTGTGACTGTCCTGTATAAGGTCCCCATGTGGACTGACGAAGTACAAGGGGTGCAGATACGCTCCACTCCCAACAGGAAGTGACGTTTCCTGTCAACAAAGCACATGACAACCGGTGCCTGATGGAGCTCAGCATCACTTGGTGATAGAACGCAAGTTCACATCTTGGCTATTTAGTCCCCAATATATCACCTCTCATATAAGGTGATGAATGGGGATTTGTGCCCCACTAGCCATAGGGATCACCTGCTATTAAAAAAAAATAACAAACATATTATACAATACAACAATGCAAATATAAAGCAAATTAATGAAAATACATAAACTTTCATAGAATAAATAAATAACTGTGCTGGAAAAAAATGTTTTTCCTTTTTTTTCTTAAGTGTTTTTAAAATGCACTAATAAAATGCCTAATTTTTTTTTAAATAAAATAAGACCTTGTTTGGATGCCTAAAAAGTCACGTGCATTGTTCTTCTGCAGGTCCTATTGTGGGACAGGGAACAAGTTTCAGTATTCAAAATACCATTTGTATAATTAGCTATGGTGCTATAGACATTCAGCCATATTATAAGCACAGCAGCAACGATTGATTTTATATATATATATATATATATATATATATATATATATATATATATATATATATATTTATTTATCAATCATTTGATTTGGTTCTCGTTTGTGTGGGACATAAATATCAGAACCTGGTTTTGTATCTAGTTATGAATAGATTATGACAATGTATTATTAAAAAGATTAGTGAATATAGGCTTAAATTAACGTTATTAACACTTTAGGTACTGGTGAAATTTTGGAGACATTACCTTCACCTGATACCAATGACACTAATCTAGTGCTTTCCATAATACCTGCCTTGCATGTAGTGTGAGACTGACTCAGATTTTAACATCACCTTGGGTAAATTATCTGGTGTTCATTTTGATAGTTTTGGATATCTGTTTGTTTTCTTTGATGTTCTGCTATTAAATCCCCTGAAAAAACGACTGCCGCCACAAAACAAGTCAGATGCAAAGAAAACAAATTTTTATTGTGCATAAATTGTGAGGTAAAGCATAGTTATGGTCTTTTTATTGATTGTATGTTGTATATGTTGACATTATGTTTTTATAAGTACATGTTTGAAATAAAATGGAATTTTATTTCTTTTGATATGGCTATGCCACTAATTTCCCGCTTGGGTCCTGCTTGGGTCCGCCTGGGTCATCAATTTCCCGCTTTGGTCCAAAAATATACATACAAATATCACAGAATAACCAGTTGTTCCATCTTCATAAAATTCAAACCTTGTCAAGGTGACTCATGTAGTCAGGAGATTGTTTCCAATAAAGGAATCCAGGTAACCCAAAACCATTTCCCAGAGTTGTGAGGTAGGATCTTCCATGAGCATCTCATTACCATAAACCACTGACCCACAAAAAAACACCAAATTTTAATCTAATGGCTTTATAGTGATAAAAATATAAATTTAGTGGTGTACTCAATTTTTCTATGTGACAAATCTGCATTTTTGTTTAGTCAGATTATAAGAATTAATACACCTTGTGAATTTTCATGTATCATTTTTTCACAAATATCACCCTTTTCTATAGGCACTGTTTGAATAAATATATAATGTACATTGTTCAGATATATTATAAAAGTAAAATGTTGGGTTGTACATTGTTATTCACTTTACTGTATTTGAGGCCTAATACACTGCATGTGTTCACAGCAGCTGCAAAGTTGTCATACACATCAGTTCAGAGTGCCAGTTTGTCTTGAATGTGTGTATGTTGCTTTTGCAGCTTTATTTTGTAGCTTGATTTTCAAGAGCTGTCACCTTTTGTTCCAGCTTTATTTTTTGTACTAGTTTCAACAAATGTTTCCTGCTGTTCTTTTCACATGGTTTTTACTGATGCATTAAAATTTAGTCCTATCTTTTTTAGTATAGAGATTACAAGGAATTATTTATTATTTATTCCAGCCAAAACTTTTTTTTTTCTAAAACACCTCCCTAGTGTTGTAAATTTTAAAGTCCATACCTATAGACAAAACCACATAAATATATTTTGTATTATTTTGTATTGGATTAGATACAGGACTTTGTATTGAATCCAATACAAAATATTTGAATTTCCCGCTACGACCCCTGTCGACGGGCGCATGCACTGACATCATCAGGAATCATTGAGGGACGCGTACGCGAACACCGGATGTTCTAATTCTTTCTGAACTTCCATGCAAAAAGTGTTAGATTTTTGGCATGGAAATTTATTTTAGATTGTAGGCTATAATTCACCGAATTACTCAATAATTACTTATAATTCACCGAATTACTGCATAACTCACCAAAATTTATCAAAAATTTTATAAATTTAATAATAAAAATTTTTTTATAAAAAAAAAAAAAAAAAAATCTTTAAAAAAAAAATTTTTTTTGAAAGAAAAATCTTAAAAAAAAAAAATAGTGTATAATGTAATGTACCTGTACAGTAGCTTCTATAATATATATATAATACAATTATATATATATTATATAAAGATTTCTTTGTATTGGACTCAATACAGCTTTTTTGTATTGAGTTTAATACAAAGTTATTTGAATTTCCCGTCCCGCCTCCCACCCGCATGCACCAACGTCCCCGGAAAACCCTGGAGATTGTCACTGCACGTGCTGGATGAAGAAAGAAGAGAGAAGACGTCTCCGGTGGAGCTGCGGGGACAAAGTAAGTATTTTTTTTCAGTTGTTATCCGATTGTCATACAATATTTTTAGCTACCCCGACCTTGGTTCGGGGTAAACGATAGTAGCAAGTTTACTTACCCCGAACCAAGGTCGGGCTAACCGCCCACGTGGTTAATATTTGACAGTAATAATATAGCTGTCTATGTTTCCCTTTCTCTGCAATGACCACACCCCCTATTTTGTCACAGGGACCAATAGTGATAAAGTTTAAAAGTAATTTTAAACGTTATTAAAACTGTTGAAATAATACCTGTCAATCCTACCTATATAACTAAAGGTTCCAGAGTTGGACTCTCAAAATCGGCAATCAGACAGGGCTTTGTTGCAGAAAGGGACAGATGTCCATTCTGCAATAAAACAAACTTACTTGCCTGATCGCTGTCCTCAGCATGCGCAGCTTAGTGTAGAAAGCCAAGATACCTGGCACCTGCCAGTTACATCATCCTGGCCCATTTGTAATGCACGGTGCTCTAGCAAACTAGATGCTATCTAATTAGGATTTAAACATTAAAAACACGAATATACAGCATTTTCCATAATAGTAATAGTTATACATTTAATCTAAAATGAGAAAAAGGTACATCGTATATGATTCAGGTTTTTAAAAGTTTGTTATTTTGAGTAATATTACTTAACATACATAAAATGAGGCAAAAGATATATTTTTCTATACCTCTGTTCATGTCTTAACAGATCTAGCATAAGTAGGATTTGTCATATCCATCAAACTTTTTCATAACTTTCATGACATTATCTTTTTTGTAAAGAACAGCAGAAATTGTGAACTTTTACCACAGTACAGTATAAAAACAGTGGTTTGAAAATATTGTTTGTTACATAATGTATGCTGTTGAAACTAATGCTTGCATTAGGCCAAGGAATGTGTTCTACTGTACCATTATACTATTCTGAAAAGATGTGGATTTATGTTAACTTAAAAATCCTAAATAAGGAATCATCGTGTTATAAAAATCTTTCTTTTACAGACAAAGCAGGTCAAAATTCAGTGTTTGTTAAACATATCAGATGAATTGTATTAGAAAATGTTACATGTTATACACAACTATAAGCATTCATTTGTGAAGCATCGCGACCAACACATGCTCTTTAAATAATTCAGATGCTATGTCAGCTAAACAGAAATACATCAACACTCTTGCTCTTGGTTTAGCAGCTGTACAAACACGCTTAAATAATTATGACATTGGTCTACAAAAACTGCTGACACATGCTCATAAGTTATTATAAAAAGCAGAATAAATATGCATTAAACAATATTATGAAACATGCCATAATCAGTGTGCAAGACAAGTTATTAAATGAAAATACCATGAAAATTCATGAATACAAAGCATTGTCTATAAAAAGTAACCATTTTTAGCTTCAAGTGACTTATTCATTTGTGGACATTTTATATACACAGTCATGTAAAGAAAAAGCTAGCATATCTCTTGGGACATGTTGACTTTTTCAGCAGTGCTTACAGATGGTAAAAATGAAGATGGAATACTTGAACATAATGGGTCTGGTTAATTAAAGGTCTCCGAAACTTGAGATGATAGGTCATCATGGGTGAACTTAGGTAACCCAGCAAACCTGGAATGAATTTGGTCCAGGATTGAAAACATGTACCAAATAATATTAGGTTATTTTATGGAATCCCTTCCAGGTTTGCTGTATCACCCAGATTCACCTATGATAGTCAATCTTCTCTAGTGTTAGAGGCCTTTAATAAACCAGGCCCTATATACAGTATAAAACTTTTGTGCTTCAGTGAGCTGGGGTAGTATTCAGGCTGTGGTGTGTTACAGTGGGGCTATAAAGATGTGTATCACTGTCTGTATTAGTCTGTCATTTGCAATCCCTATTTAATGTACAGCGCTGCGTAATATGTTGGCGCTATATAAATCCTGTTTAATAATTTAATAATAATACTAACCAATAGGTCAGCAGAGTGTGAATGTTTTCTGATTGATCAGTGAGTTCAGTGCTTTTTTTTTTTTTTTGACTGATAATGTAAATCTCCCATCGGACCCTGCAGTCTCCCCTTCACTGTCTCAGTGATAGAGAGATCAGGGGGTAGGGGCTTTTTTTTCTGCTGTTGGGATTATATGTGTATTTTATGTATTTATGCATGTTATTTACCTACCACCGCAGGATGCCTGCCACTCAGTAGTATGACCTTCCCTGACTTGGCATCTTGACCTCTGACTGGCCATAATTTGAATAAATCTGCACTTGAACATGGCCATGATAGGGTAGTATCCTGAAAAGGACCGTGCAACTAGCCTAACTCTGAGACTTGTGGATTGATAAACGCTAAAGAGACACATTGGAGGAATTGTATTGGGTCAAAGTATAAGAAATTGACCATGGGACCATACGCTATGGAGCTGTGCCACTTCAGAAAGTAATTAGATACTCCCAGAAGAGGAGAGGGCTATGATGTGCGAGAGGAAAGGAGATTGTATCACAGGATATCTTCTTGAAAGGTTACAATTCATTAAGTTCAAAAACCATTTAGGGAAAAACACTGCATGTTAGTTATTAAACACTTTTTGTCTGTGTTTTCTTCAATATTTTTAGTTATTGATCATGTGGTTAAGTTAGTGACAGATAGTGACAGATTGTGGTTGAAAATAACTGAGAATATACAGTAGTGATGGACAAACTCACCCAAGTTCCATTTGCTTCTGGCTTCACAAACATTTCTGACGTTCTCCAAGCCTGTCCCTTTCAAACCCATTTAGGTAAACCAACTCTGCCAGGAACACATTACTGGGGTGAATAGTTTGGAATCTCCCAGTTGGTTGTGATTTTTACATGTAGGAGTTACATTGAAAGTAATACAAATAGGAAAATGTAAACACCTAACCCATGCTGTTCAAAAACCATGTTTTAATTTATATTATGCAACAAATCTAAAACTTAGGCCAAATGCTATATCTTCCAAATTTACTATATAGTCAACTGGATTCATATTTTTCAGTACAATTTTTCCAAGTGTAATGGGATCCATAAAATAATATACTTGATAAACAATATATCTGACTTAGTTTGCTGTATCATTTAGTCCCCTTTTAAAATTTGAAATGGCAGATGAGAAGGTCACTTTCTGATCTGTCCATCGAAGATTTCCTCTGTTAACATGCTGCTGATGCCTTTTACAGTGCTTGATGTTGTTCTGATAATAATTCTTTCCATGAACTACACAATTCAAAAATAAATGACTGTCTACTAGATCAGTGGTCGCCATCCTTTTCAGTCCCGCGGACCACTAAAATTTCTGGCTCCTGACTGCTCATGTGCGGGGAGCCGGGTGTCAATCAATGGGGGAGAAACCTCCCTGTAGTGACGTCATCATGGCATAACCCCACCCACTCTCCCATCGCAGATCTAAGCCTGCAATTGGACAGTGGGCGGGTTGTGTCCAAAGACACAATCCGCCCACTTCCCTGAGCCTGGGATTTGTACGAGGGACTGGGTCCATGGCTCTGGCTGGTGCAGCAGCCAGAGCCGCAGACCACCAAAATTTCTGGCGACCGCTGTACTAGATTTTTTCTTTTAATAAAACTATACTTTTAACCCTTTTCTTACAAGCTTTCTGAAATTGTATTGCACTAATCAGTCTGGAAAATAACAAGAAATCAACATAAACTCCACTTTCTATTTAGGTAGAATCTTAGAATAGTCAAAATGAAGGTTTTGAATTTAACAGCCAGCTAGCTATTTTTTTTACAAATGAACTTCTTGTAGTCAAAACCAATGCTCATATGTATTGAACAGGGCATGTAAGTGCAAGAGTTCATGTACAGGCTTGAAAGGCAAACTTAAAGTTCAGGAGAATCAGCAGCACATTTGTATTTCAATCTTTTTATTGAGTTTTTAACAATTTTCATACCTGGTAAGCAGGTGGATCTCAGGTGAGATCCTGTTTTCAGCTTTAGCAATATTCTGAACTTCTGACCATGTTTTATCTATTTTTAGATGAGGTTCTTATTACCCTAATCTAAACCCCTATCCATGGTATTCAAAATGTAAGATCACGTATATCAATATCACTATCTGATCGAATCCACTAAGAAAAGAGATTTTTTCTCGTGGACTTGAACATATCTAATCGGTAGGTACCGCAAATAGTATTCAAATATATTACTATTCATCTCCTTACCTTTATAGACAGACCTAATTACTGACCATGTATTATGCACTACATTATTTTTTTAGCATGCAGCTTGAATACTGCTTCTACTACTCCCTTGCCTAGACCGCATTTCAACTAAATGTACAAAATACCATCACTTTATTCCTTGGAATATTATTGGCATAACCAAATTTACATTAACATTGTTTAATTAAAACATCAGATATGAAAGCTTGAAATGTTGAAGTAGATTGTCTAACATAAGTCCTATCTAAACATGTTGTCGTTTTTTTCGACACCTATTTCACAATTAGTCCTAATATGGTAGTTATCATTAGAAAAAACGAACATACTTTTGTACTAAAATGTCAATATTATTATTCTTTCTAATCCTCAATGTTTGTTACCGATGTATAATATATTCAATCTAGTAACATGTAAACTTTGATCAGGTGTAAAATATCTTTACAAATGATGCAATGGAATTTAAACATTACTGTATGGTATTGCAAATTTTGATGCTATATATTTTGTATCTGTACAACATAGAAATCATACAATCTCTGCAACCACATGGCCCTGAGGAAGCCTGTAATTGGCAAAATGCGTCGGGAATTGTGTGATTACTACAGGTCCTCTTAATATTTTCAACGATATATTGTATGATGTTTAGGAAAATTATGTCTAGGAAAAATATCCAAACCCTGTGACGGTAACAGGCAATTGGATTTATGGAGGAAAAATTACTTTGTACCACTGTTGTATGTATCTTTCCTCTATATCTACACAATGGAAAAATTTTGTTCATAAGTGAGAGTCAGCATGGCTTTAAGAAAGACAGAAGTTGTCAAACAAATTTAGTCTCTTTTTATGTGACAGTAACAGGTAGATAGTGGAATAGCAGTTTATATAATGTACTTGGACTTTGCTAAAGCATTTGACACTGTACCCCACAGACGGGTAATATGCAAGTTAGGTTCGATAGGTTTAAAAAAGTCAGTCTGTAAATGGAGAGAGAACTGGCTTAAAGATCGCATCCGGAGAGTTGTAATTAATGATTCATACTCTGAATGGTCCAAGGTTACTAGTGGTGTACCCCAGGGTTCAGTGTTGGGACCTTTACTGTTTACCATGTTTATAAATGATATAGAGTTTTGGATTAAAAAAACCCTTTCTGTGTTTGCAGATGACACCAAACTATGTAATGGATTTAAGTCCATACAGGATGTCTGTAATCTACAAGCAGACCTGGATGTACTGTTTGATTGGGCAGCCAAGTGGCAAATGACATTTAATATAGATAAATGTAAAATTATGCACTTGGGAGCTAACAACATGCATGATTCATACTGTCTAGAGGGAATACATTTGGGGGAGTCAGAAATGGAAAAGGATCTGGGGGTTCTGGTAGATCATGGACTTAATAACAGCATGCAATGCCAAGCCGCAATATCTAAAGCTAGTAAATTACTTTCTTGTATTAAAAGAGGAATAGACTGCAGAGATGGAGACATAATCCTGTCCCTGTACAAAGTATTGGTCAGACCACATCTGGAATATGTAGTCCAGTATTGGACACCAGTTCACAAAAAGGACATTGTTGAATTGGAGAGAGTGCAGAGAAGGGCAACCAAATTATTAAAAGGAATGGACGAGCTCAGCTATGATGAGAGATTAGCTAAACTGAATCTATTCTCCCTTAAGAAGAGACTTTTAAGAGAGGATATGTATAAATATATAAACAGTCCATATAAAGAACTCTCTTCCCCATTATTCACTTTGAGGTCAGTACAAAGAACAAGAGGGCACTCTATGCGTCTGGAGGAAAATTGGATGGATGAAGTTTAAGCTCCGGAGAAGGAATGGATTCTTCACTGTAAGGTCTGTGAGAATGTGGAATCAGCTCCCTCAGGAAGTAGTTTCAGCAACTGTATAGATTGCTTTAAGAAAAAGCTTGATGTTTTTCTAGAAACACAGATATATATATATATATATATATATACAGAATAACTGGGTATTAAGGCTTTAAAGTAAAAATAACAGTGACTGTTGATCCAGGGAACATCCTCATGAAATCACGATGGAATTTTTTTTTCCCTGTTGAAGCAAATTGTACCAGGGTTTTTTTTTTGCCTTCATCTGGAACAATTATGTCTTATAGGGTTTAATATCTGGGGTATGTTTATTTCCCCAGTGGTTGAACTTGATGGTCTTATATCTTTTTTCAACGTAACCTACTACCGTATGTAACTATGCATCTATAAGGGTTGTCTACCCCTTTATGTGAAGTGAAATTTCTGAGTTTAGGTACGCTTTAACAGAGATAGATCAAAGGGGAAAGTAGGGTGAAAGGATTGGAGAACTTATCTCATATCTTATGTCATATCTTGGAATACTATTAACAGTATCAGATCTCTCCTAGATGTTAATGTGTGTTTTCTAAGGTACCCAGATTAGGTCAAAGTATGATTGATAGTGTGCAAAAGTCTATCAATTACTATGATCCAGTATAATTTTGAAGTGAGTGGTTCTCAATAGGAATATTATCTTTATTCCATGCTTTAGTTAATGTTATGCAAGCAGCCAGCAAGAACAAGAGCTTAGCCCATTTCTTACTAGCATCACATTTGGAGGGATGAATGGAAATGGGACAGTACAACAAAAAAGTGATTGTTTACTAAAAATTAACTGCTACTGTATTGATTGAGAACAACTAACACAGTTTTCATGGGTGGTACCATGTCATTTCAACACTAATAACTTATATATGAGTCTCTATTGCTGTTTTCATGAAGGATTAAAGCATGTGCTCATAGGTGAACCCATATTGATAATGCTTGTCTTGCTTTTTGATTGTTTTATAATAATTTTGTTTGCATTTTTATCCATGGGCTGTAAAATCATCACATCTGTTTTATAATAAGTATTTTTTTCACAGCTGCTAAACTCCGTTTTGAAACAAAAGTTTCCTAGGGAAATCAGGGGTGTCTTCAGGAACATGGTACACAAGTAAAAAAACAATGTATGTTTCTATGAGTTTAATTACAGTTAGTAGTCAGTTACAGTTTTTAAATTAGTTACAAAGCCTTATAAACATACGATCATAACAAACATTGCTGGGGGCTGTCAAGGTGACCTGTGGGAACAAATTAACAAAACAAAACAAAACCGAAAACATGAGGTTTTTCTATAAAAAACATTTTTTCTTGACTATATCTTACCTTCGAATAACCTAAATAATGCTTTTTAAAACATTTTAAAATTTAAAATTTAAATTTGAAAATTTTAAATCATATATTATGACGGTATTATATATGAGAAAAACTTTTGCTATATTGTGTTTTTACACTACAATTGAGATTTATTAATAATAAACACATTAAAAGAGACTGACAGAAAAAAGCAATTTAATTATGCATACAAACAATATTTGTAAGCGATAATTAATGTAATAAAACACCAGTTAATTTTCTAATTATTGTAATTAATGATTAGCCATAGCTGTATTAGCTGCATTTTCCCATAGCTACAGATCTTCAGTTTTTTATATTTTTGAAAGGTAAGGTAAGCACATTATGACTAAATATTATTGAACAGTTACCGTATTTTTTGCCGTATAAGACGCACTTTTTCTTCCCCAAAACTGGGGGGGAAAAGTTGGTGCGTCCTATACGACAAATGTGTTATAAAATAATTAAAATAAGATACTCACCCGATACCCGATCCTGCGTGTGTCTCTTCT